>NC_091128.1:134579321-134879321 GCF_040183065.1 Periplaneta americana
TCGGTTGGAGATGTAGAATTTCCATGTGTGTTGTGTGGTTGGCGTTTGTGATCAAATCCTCAACACACAACTCAATTTCAGAACACACACACTTTATGACTACACATTACATTACGCAAACATACCCCCACAGGAAACGCAATCAGGAGGCGCGAAGACCACCCAGTTCTGGTGATAGCTCACCGACTGAAACCATACCTTGTCTCAGTAGCAATAAAACCAAGTCCCTTCAAATGAGGGTGGAGATTATAGGAGGGTTATAAATTTGCAGGATTCCTTTCAAAACCTTGTTATTGTACAGGCTGCCGCAAGTCCAGTGTTGCCAGGTCTCCGGAAATTTCCGGAGATCTTCAGAATTTTTTAACTTCCCGGAAAAATAGGAAATAATGTTGTAATATCCGGATTTCTTAATGTAGGAAATTATTTACTTTTTTAGAAAAACCAATCTCTGGCATACAATAAAACTTATAGATGAACATTAAATAGTTAAAGTTTTGTTAATATTTTATAACTTGACTATTAATATTTCCCTAAATATAAAATATGTAACACGTAAAAATGAACATATCTGGTCTGGAGAAACATCTATGAGGAGAAGAAGGTGGTAACTACTAATCAAATTGGTGATTAAAAAAATTAAAGTAGAAATCTTTTTATTACAGGTTCATGTATTGTAATAGAAGGTTATAATAACATTTTATGTGATTTTCGAAAGTGCCTCCGGAAATTGTGGACAAATCTCCGGATTTTTTTCATTACAACCTCCGGAAATATTTTTTAAAGATCTGACAGCCGCAACTCAGTTTCTTGAAAGACAAGCTCAGTGACGGAACTACACAGTATGAAGACAGATATTTTGTTATTTTATTTTGCGCTACAAAATGTATCAACTAGTCCCTTCCGCCACTGGATGGATGGACGGCACCGCTCCACTCCCCCATCGCCATACCAACATAGACGAAGTAAGACGTATCTCCTTTCTCTCTCTTTTCACAGTGAGACAAGATACATCACACAGCCTTTAGTCAATAAGGTAGCCTAGTTAATTAACACGTGAAAACTTTATATTCCGAAGTGATATAGTGTTAATAATCAAGATGTAAAATAAAATAACAATAAAATAATTCAAATTTCATATTTTAACTATTTTGTCACACCCGTAGCATGTTATAAATGTTCTGTATGTCCTTGGTCAAACGCAAATCCAAGTTTAGTGAAGGTAATCTTGTTCTAAAAATCTTACAGATACGGAAAAGAAGTTCTACTCTTTCAGAACTTACCAATTAGCACAGTTACTGAATGAACTACTGTACATGAATGCGTAATGCTAATGGGAAATTTTGTCACGCCCGTTACATTTAGTCTTTCCCCTCCCCCTTTTCTTAGACATAAGTTATGGATTTAATAATTATGGATCAACAACTAGGTAACTAGAATTATATTCCATAGCTTTTTCACTGCCTACGTTGACATAATCTTAAGTCTTTTAGTCAATATAACTATATATTTGTCACACCCGTAACATTGGAATGACCCATATACAGTATTTTAAATCAGATTAATAAGAAATACAAACATTTGGAAAATATTGCATGTAAGAACTGTAGTTGGACGATCTAAATATTAACTTCATCATGTTTAACAAGTAATCAGTCTTGCTTATCGAATATAAGCAATCAATGGAATATGAAAACAAGTTTCCAGAGATGCATAAGTATTACTGACACCTGTTAATACACAAATTCAGATTTAAGGACTGTACAAAGTAAAAATTTGAAGTTAATATTTGCTCCTTCAATACTGCGCATTAATAAACTAACTGGCCTTGCAGAAAGAAAGACGGGTGTTACGCAAGCTGTGATAAACCCGACTGCTGATTCTAAACTGTAGGGTAAGAAATTCTGTACGTGTCAAAAATGAATTACTGTCAGAGTCACAGTTGAGATATATGACGTCTTGAATTCGATGTGCCTGAGATATTACACAGCAAAAGGATTGACTCACAAAATAACAACAAAACGAGGATGTCGTTTAATTACGAGAAGGCGTTAAGAGGAAAACGGTAGCAGTATATATATTTATTGATACTCCATTTCTAATCATATACTTTTGAAAAAGAAAATATTGTAAAATTGTGAAATAAATGTCACCTTTATCCTTATATATGTGTGTGTCTGTTAATATTATACATATCTGTCTGTGATAATATAATCTTCGTGGTGTACAGGCTGTCCATTCAATGAAATTACACTTCTGTGTGTCTGCTATTCACATACTCTTGACTGAGGAAAGTGGCGGATCTTGTAATGAATGCATATACAATGTAAGCAAACTGGAAATAAAATATAAGTGATTACATAATACGCAGTTGATTCTTGGAGTTTAAAAGGAACACTGAGATCGCGCTTTCAGGGGAAATGTAGAACACACTGAGTGGCAACAATGATGTAAAGCAGCATAAGCATGACATACAATTCCAATAACACTCAACGTTGATAACTTTTCAAGTGAAAAAGTAGTTCGTACAAAAGTTGTTCGTAATTTGAGGCCGGCAGCATACTACATCGGACATTCTGTCTCAGACAGAACGGTTTTATCTCGTACCGTTCGATGTGACAGTGATTACACGCATTGTTATAAACAGGGAAAGGATTTATATGTAAATACATATTTACTTATAAAGCTAATATAATTTATATTTTGCATTATCTTTATGTTTCACAATGTGTAGGGTTGAAAAATCCTACTTTTATTTTCCATATTTTTCCATATTTTAGAGTTTAGTACATATTTTCGTTAATTTCCATACATTTTCCATATTTCATATAAAACAGTCCATATTATATTAGGTTTAACAATAAAACAAAACAAAATTCCATTAACTTTTAAAAATACATTTCAACAATAGAGATTTAAACACATGTTCAGTAATCCCTTTAACATCAGAGTTATTTGAAAATTAGCAGTCCTATCAACAATGGGAAAGTAAGTTACAAAACTGTATTAATTTAATTTAAAATTTTTAACAGACTTCAGTTGTGCAGCTCAACAGTTAAATGCCAGTCAGAGTACACATAGGTTCAGTTTTGTAAATCATACTATAAAGACGGTAAATATGCCAAAAGTACGTCATTCAGTCAATTTAAAATCAAAACTAACAAGTTACATTTCAGAATTTAAAGAAGATGGTTTATCAACTGACAATAAAATATTATTTTGTAATTTGTGTCAGTGTGCAGTATCATCTACACAAAAGTTCCTGGTGCAACAACACATTACAACTAGTAAACATCAGGCCAACAAACAACTAAATTCCAAGCAGAGACAATTGTTTTTAACACAACCAACAACATCGAATGTAAGATCTGAGTTTAACATCGACCTGTGCCGTTCTCTCATCTCTGCTGATATTCCTCTCTACAAACTAAAGAATAAGGTCTTCAGGGAATTCCTTGAAAAATATACTCAACATACAATCCCGGATGAGTCAACACTTAGGAAGACGTATGCTCCATCCATCTACGATGAGACAATACAGAAGATAAGAGATGAAATTAAAGATAGTTCAATTTGGGTTTCCATTGATGAGACTCCCGACAAAGAAGGTAGACTTGTTGGTAATGTAGTTATCGGTTTGTTAAGTGAACAATATTCTGAACGAATTCTTTTACATTGTGATGTTCTAGAAAAGTGCAATAACAAAACTATAGTTAAACTGTTCAACGAAGCTATGGGTATCCTGTGGCCAAAGGGTATTATGTACGATAATGTGTTATTCTTTATTAGCGATGCTGCCCCTTATATGGTCAAAGCTGGACAAGCATTATCTGTTGTATATCCTAAATTGACTCATTTTACTTGTGTGGCGCATGCATTTCATCGTGTGGCAGAAGTGGTCAGAGACAATTTCCCTAAAGTAGATTTGTTGATTTCATCAGTGAAAAAAGTATTTCTCAAAGCTCCCAGTAGAGTTAACGTGTTGAAAGAAATGTACCCTGAAATTCCATTGCCACCAAAGCCAATTTTAACTAGATGGGGTACATGGCTAGAAGCAGTTGAATATTATGCCGAACATATAGACTCTATTAACAATGTTCTCCTTGCATTGGACTCTGAAGATGCAGTCTCAATTGATACTGCGAAAACAGTTACCTGTGACATAAGTGTGAAGAATGACTTAGCTCACATTCAGCATACATTTTCATGCATCATAAAAACGCTCAAAAGTCTCCAAAATAGGCACCTTTCACTATCTGAAAGTTTTGAAATTATAAATAGTACTGTGGAACAACTGAATCGTGGTAGAGGTAAAGTTGCAGATGCAGTAAGAGCTAAGGTGGACACTGTACTTTCAAAAAACCCTGGATATGAAGAACTACAAAAGGTTGTTGCTGTGATGAGTGGTGAATCAACAGTGAAGATTAACTTGGACTTATCCCCAGCAGACATTGTGAAATTGAATTATGTACCAGTTACTTCTTGTGACGTCGAACGCTCTTTTAGTCAGTATAAATCTATCCTCAGAGACAATAGAAGAAGATTCACTTTTCAGCACTTGAAAGAAATGTTTGTAACCTATTGTTATGGTAACAGACAATAAAAATTGTGTTTTGTTGAAACTACATTGGAAGATAAGGTACGTCCATTATATTTTTTGTTTAGTTTGATTAAAATGTACCAATATTTAACGTACATAGTCATTTTTTTATAATTTTAAGTCCATATTTAATTCCATATTTTGGTAAAAATCCATATTTAATTCCATATTTTGGTAAAAATAACTACATATATATTTACATATTTCATATATTTTTAGTCCATATAAATCCGTTCCCTGGTTATAAAGGTGCACCATACTGCATCGTACATTCTGTCTCAGACAGGACGGTCTTCTATCGTACCGTTCGACGTGACGGTAATTACACGCATTGTCATAAAGGTGCACCATACTGCATCGTACATTCTGTCTCAGACAGGACGGTCTTCTATCGTACCGTTCGACGTGACGGTAATTACACGCATTGTCATAAAGGTGCACCATACTGCATCGTACATTCTGTCTCAGACAGGACGGTCTTCTATCGTACCGTTCGACGTGACGGTAATTACACGCATTGTTATAAAGGTGCACCATACTGCATCGTACATTCTGTCTCAGACAGGACGGCTTTCTATCGTACCGTTCGATGTGACGGTGATTATACGCATTGTTACGATACCTTATATCCAATTTTTGCTCATTCAAAACGTTGAAGTTTTTCTGTATGTTGAGAATTCGACTGATACCCGCAAAATTTTAGAATTGTACTGAGACACAAGAGACTTACATTTAGCACTTCAAAGGTAAGTATTATTATTATTATTATTATTATTATTATTATTATTATTATTATTATTATCATTATTATTATTATTATTATTACTTACTTACAAATGGCTTTTAAGGAACCCGAAGGTTCATTGCCGCCCTCACATAAGCCCGCCAGCGGTCCCTATCCTGTGCAAGATTAATCCAGTCTCTATCATCATATCCCACCTCCCTCAAATCCATTTTAATATTATCCTCCCATCTACGTCTCGGCCTCCATAAAGGTCTTTTTCCCTCCGGTCTCCCAACTAACACTCTATATGCATTTCTGGATTCGCCTATACGTGCTACATGCCCTGCCCATCTCAAACGTCTGGATTTAATGTTCCTAATTATGTCAGGTGAAGAATACAATGCGTGCAGTTCTGCATTGTGTAACTTTCTCCATTCTCCTGTAACTTCATCCCGCTTAGCCTCAAATATTTTCCTAAGCACCTTATTCTCAAACACCCTTAACCTATGTTCCTCTCTCAGAGTGAGAGTCCAAGTTTCACAACCATACAGAACAACCGGTAATATAACTGTTTTATAAATTCTAACTTTCAGATTTTTGGACAGCAGACTGGATGATAAGAGCTTCTCAACCGAATAATAACACGCATTTCCCATATTTATTCTGTGTTTAATTTCCTCCCGAGTGTCATTTATATTTGTTACTGTTGCTCCAAGATATTTGAATTTTTCCAGTTCTTCGAAGGATAAATCTCCAATTTTTATATTTCCATTTCGTACAATATTCTGGTCACGAGACATAATCATATACTTTGTCTTTTCGGGATTTACTTCCAAACCGATCGCTTTACTTGCTTCAAGTAAAATTTCCGTGTTTTCCCTAATCGTTTGTGGATTTTCTCCTAACATATTCACGTCATCCGCATAGACAAGAAGCTGATGTAACCCGTTCAATTCCAAACCCTGCCTGTTATCCCGAACTTTCCTAATGGCATATTCTAAAGCGAAGTTAAAAAGTAAAGGTGATAGTGCATCTCCCTGCTTTAGCCCGCAGTGAATTGGAAAAGCATCAGATATTATTATTATTATTATTATTATTATTATTATTATTATTATTATTATTATTATTATTATTATTGGACAACAAACTCATATTTAATCAAAACGACTTTGGGTCTCAATTTGTGTATATACAGGGTGATTCACGAAGATTTACCGTCAATTACGGAGCTTATTTCCGAAGACATTCTGAGCAAAAAATGTCATATAAACATTTGTCCTAATCTCAATATTTTCATAGTTACACTAATTTGAAGTTGTTAGTAAAATACCTTTTTTCTTTAGTTTTAAGGGTAAAAGAATATTACAAATAGAGAATGAACTATTCTGAAACTAAAAATGTGTTGTTAATTGCTTTGTACAGATTTTTTTTTTAATTCTTCAACTAAAAATTACATTATTCTTACGTACTTATTACGAAAATTGTTATAAATCATACGATTTCAAGAACTTCACTCTTTACAGTTTAATTAAATATCATAATGTATAGTCTTGAAGAATTCACAAGAGTGACATGATTTGTAACAATTGTGTGATAAATGCGTAAGAAAAATGTAATTTTGTAGTTACAAATCGAAAAAAAAAATTGTACGAAGCAACTATGGAATTCACAACACATTTTAGCTTAAGAATAATAGCTAATTAAAGACATTATACTCCTGAATAGCCCATTCATTTCCTGTAATACTTTTTACTCTTAAAACTAAAGAATAACGGTAGCCTATTTTACAAACAACTTCAAATTAATGTAACTCTAAAAATATTGAAATTAGGACAAATGTTCATATGACATTTTTTGCTCAGAATGTCTTCGGAAATAAGCTCCGTAAGTGACTGTAAATCCTCGTGAATCACCCTGTATACAGAGTGAAGAATATGGAATATTTAATTACTTCTCAAAATTTAATTTTACAAAAAAGTTTTATACAAAAACTGTTGGAGATAAACTATACAATGTTGTGCCGGTGTTCGAAACAGTTATTCGGACATGCAGGGTGTGACATTAAAGTATTGTTTTAAATGGAACCCTATATAAAAATTTACATATCTACATTAACCTTGGCTACAATCTTCCATCTGCTGACTAAGAAGATATGGAGATTAAAATTTCCAAATTCACTAAGATCCTAGGTGTGATCAATTAGGTTTTTAAGCCTTCTCAAGTCCAGTGTACATAAAACTCAGGGTACATAAAACTCTGGCTCGACCAGTTCTAACATATGGAAGCGAAGCCTGGACCATCAAAAGGACTGACTAAAGGAGACTCACAACAGTCTATATGCGATTTATGAGAAGAATTGCTGGTTGCTCCCTCCTTGACCATAAAAGAAATGAGGACATTCTTAAAGAATTACAAGTAGATTCAATTACCCAGTACATAGAGCAATACACACTGAACTAGAAAGAACATGTGGCCAGGATGCCCTCCAACAGCTTGCCAAAAATGATTTTACGCTATTCTCCAAGAGGCCGAAAGAATTTGGGAAGATCTAAAAAGCGCTGGATAGAGACCGTAACAGACCCCTAGGTCTATCTAATGCGTGAAATAGTTATGATAATGACATATCTTCATTAAATTTTACATATGAATGCTTGGAAACTTTATCCATTCACCCGTTTCATATTTTTTAATAATTTATTAAACTTCTTTCATGGACTTAAAACTTGAGACAAATAAGCGTGTAAAATCATGTTCAGTAAGCCATAAAACTAAACAAAACTCTATAACTAACCAAACTTTATCACAGAGGCTTAAAATGAGAATTATTCACAGCCAAAAAATGTGCCCATCTATGGCGAAAACATCTATTGTAGATATGATATGGTACAGAACAGTCATATAACCATGAGGAAGACAATGGACTGTTTTTTTTCCTCATATGCACTGCGGAGAGATTTGGGATTTAACCCAGGCATACTGGTGCACAATCTAGTGATTAGAAGTTGTGCACCGCTACCTCTCCTATTCCCGAGGTAGAAATTTACACGAAAATCTCTGACCATGCCAGGAATCTAACGCAGGTCGGCTAGTCTGAAGGCAGACGCGCTACCACAAAGCTAACTCAGTGGACCTTATAATATTAATTTATGAAAATGATTGATGAGTAACTGTCCATGGCAAATTCGTTTGCGGTTATCTTGTGGAACGCATGACGGTAGCCGATACCGCAACTGCAAGCAGTACACCCCTAATAGCGTGTCTTATTTGTAATTATAAATCTGGCATACTGTGTATAATTATGAATACATTTTGAGCACTTGATTTTACATGACTTTGTTTTACGTATGTGTGTATGTATTTATTAACACTACAATTGGGTATACACTCAATATAATAAAATTACAATACAGCAAATAAAAAAAATTAAATTAACGTAAATTTAATTCTAACTATAAATAAATAAATGTAACAAACCTAGGGCTATAAATAAAAACTATGCTATATAATTTAAAATCTTCTTAAGATTCAGTCATATCACAATTTTGCTCTCCGTAAGTAACTAGTAGCCTACACATATGTTTGAAGCCAGCACAGCTGGATGTGAGTACAAAGAAAATGGTACTGAAATTAACTACTGTTCTCCAACCAGGAGATAAACCGTGAAATGAATGTGCTTACTATTGCGTCATCTATTGGAGCGAAGTAGATAGATAATATTAGAGTTATAACGTCAATTTAAAAATCATGCGCTCTCCTGCATATGTTACTTCCTGTATGGAGGAATTAAAAGACAGGAGATTAACTGTGATTTAATTTTGTAACTAGGGTAGTATAAAAATGTGTATATCAGTGTTATTGTTTGTGCTGTGAGACCTAGCCAATAGAGATACGAGTACCCACGTGTGTGACCTTATGACATCTTATGACATCAACATTCATTCACAGCATCACCCCGCTCCCTCTCATTCCCTGGAGACTTTCTCGTGGCTGGAGTACAGTAGAATCACGTCTTCGGGCTGTTATTGACTGCGCCTACCGACAGGCAACCCTTCTAACGTTAGTGCGGAACATGTTGCCGCGGTGCTCGTAGTCGCCCATCCTTAAATTTACACTAGCTTGATATTTTGGCTTTTGCAAAAAGTAAATAGAGATACAGCGAGTTACTCATCACTATTGGCGGACTGGGTCACACAGGTCAGGCCAAACAGTCATAACACCTAAAGCTTCTTATCATGTCGCGGTACACTCCGTCTTAAAACACAATATTCTTCCACAAGTTCCGTCACTAACCATTATGTCTGTTGACTAAACAACGTCTTGACATGAGTGTTCCTCAGCTACGTGCAAGATATATACATTCATCCTCTTCCCTCTTCCCCTTCTTTGCACGTTTGTGATTAAATTTCTTTCTTATGACGCAACAACAAGCTCGCTCCCTAGCCAAACAACCAAGGACAAGGGCCAATAACGCTGAATCGAGCTTTTGTAAAAGTTCTCATTATTATAGATTCCATGAAGACTAAAAATTTAAATTTATGTGCTGTTTCAGCTATATTTTAAGGAACTTTAATATTCCAATGTGTACGAAAAACAAAGAAACAGAATCAACAAAACTCTTGTGTGTAGTATCGTGGCTAATGGGTAACGCAGTAAAGCCGAAAGGTCGCGGGTTCGATTCATGGATTTGACTACATTGTTCTAATTCTTCCGGCTCCACTATGGCTCTTAGGTTTACTGAGCCTCTAACAAAAATGAGTTCCAGGAGCGTTTATTTGGGGATAAAGGCGGCGCGGCACGTAGGACTAATATCCCTAGTGCCATTAGTACCGATTGTCTCTAGAGGTGGGTATCTTAAACACGCTTCACCTTCTGGGCTGATTTGGTCTGTAATAAAAGTTGACTTTACAGAACTCTTGACCAGAGTGCCGTCCTGCATGGCTCGGAAACATGGGATGTTTGTAAGAACAAATTGAAATAAATCAACTGCTGTAATAGATTTCCTAAGACGGACCTCAGGACGATCCAGATTGGAGAGAACAAAAATTATATCATACGGGAAGATGTGAATATGGACGGAGATATCCATGACGAAGGGCAGACTTCCGAATCAGTGTCACGATAGACACCACCACAACGAAGATAGTAAGGTTGTGCACGGTGAAACTGGCAAGACGATGTAGATGAGGCCATGATGACAAAGAACTAAATCATGGACCATAGAGCAGTAGTCGTCAGCACTCGCTCAAATGGGTAGAGTGCATGGAGGGTAAGGAAATATGTTCCATCATACACAAAAGATAGAGAGACAGCATACCCGCCACAGCCACGAATGCACGCTAGGGCAGTGTCTTGTCCGCAGGTAAGTGACGCTAGCCCAAGAGTGCAGTGTTCTGATGACCGCTGCCATAGAGGATTGTCAAGACAGAGAGCGATGGCGGAAAGGCGGTGATAATCGTAGAAATCCGCGACATTTCAATCTAAGACGGGTTAAGAGTAAATACTTACTTACAAATGGCTTTTAAGGAACCCGGAGGTTCATTGCCGCCCTCACATAAGCCCGCCATCGGCCTCTATCCTGTGCAAGATTAATTGAGTCTCTATCATCATTTCCCACCTCTCTCAAATCCATTCTAATATTATCCTCCCATCCACGTCTCGGCCTCTCCAAAGGTCTTTTTCCCTTCGGCCTCCCAACTAATAGGCCTACTCTATATGCATTTCTGGATTCGCCCATACGTGCTACATGCCTGCCCATCTCAAACGACTGGATTTAATGTTCCTAATTATGTCAGGTGAAGAATACAATGCGTGCAGTTCTGTGTTGTGTAACTTTCTCCATTCTCCTGTAGCTTCATCCCTCTTAGCCCCAAATATTTTCCTAAGAACCTTATTCTCAAACACCCTTAATATCTGTTCCTCTCTCAAAGTGAGAGGCCAAGTTTCACAACCATACACAACAACCGGTAATATAGGCTGTTTCATAAATTCTGTCAGATTTTTTGACAGCAGACTAGACGACAAACGCTTCTCAATCGAATAATAACAGGCATTTCCCATATTTATTCTGCGTTTAATTTCCTCCCGAGTGTCATTTATATTTATTACTGTTGCTCCAAGATATTTGAATTTCTCCACCTCTTCAAAGGATAAATCTCCAATTTTTATATTTCCATTTCGTACAATATTCTGGTCACGAGAGACAATCATATAATTTGTCTTTTCGGGATTTACTTCCAAACCTATCGTTTTACTTGCTTCAAGTAAAATTCCCGTGTTTTCCCTAATCGTTTGTGGAATTTCTCCTAACATATTCACGTCATCCGCAAAAACAAGAAGTTAAGAGTAAATATGAATATAAAATTTGTTACTTATTTGTGTAACGTTTAATATTTACTTCATGAAATGTCGAGATAATGCAATAATTTCTTATTGAATAAAGTTCATACACTGAATATTGCCTCTTTTTTCAGCAGTACTTAAAATGATTACTTGCTTCCTTTCCGCAGTAGTGTTTTAAAGACTCACTTTAGAAAAAAAAACATTTTGTAAATCAAACCAGAATTGTAGTGATAGTGTAAAATAAATATGATCTCGACAAAAGTACAAAAAGTGAATTTATAATAATGGTTGTCACGTGACAGCAATAAAATATTTACAGCAGTGAAATCATTTTTCTCTTGACCATACTACACTTTTACAATTAGCCAATGAACATTTAATATTAATTATAATGGTGGAAAAGAATTGGATTAGTACTCCAGTTATAAAAGTATTACATTTTCACAATCTCCTCCATGGGTATAAAAAATCTCAACTAATACCATTATTAAAAACATAAAATAATGAAAAAAAATTAATCTCCATAAATACTTTCCCCTACCTTTAACAATAAACAGTATAATATGATAACGAATTTCTTCAAGTGTTTGAAAGCTCCTATTAGCCAGTCTATACCTTTGAGCCAGTAATGGTTTATGATGTGGAATGAGCTGGCCGCTAGACACAAATTGCTCTCAGTTCGCTGACCACAGGCTGACGCCTTTGAACTGCGTAGGGGGAAATGCCTTGCAATAACCTTGACCTCTATAAACCTCCAAGCATAAGCGTGGGAAGAAATATACATGCATAGAGTAACTACGGGAACAATTCACGTAGGCGTTCGACAAGGAAGGAGCAGTCAAAGAATATGAAGTTCCGATTAGTGACAGTCACCGAGTGAAATCCTGTTTCTAGAACTCATCTTATAAATCATTCATTATTATTCGTGATTTCAATCGAGGTGAACTTCGCGCTAAACTTAAAACACACTGCAATGTCCTGAACTGATATTCTCAAATGTTTAATATATTATACCAGGGATCTTAACGTATGTTTCCTTGGAGTCCTGATTGATGGTAATATCGGAATAAACGGGTTTTGTGGTTCAAACATTTGGTTCAGTAAAACAGATGCTGTTCTTAAGGTGAGGTATAATTGTATAGAAGTATAGATCATATTGATATAGAATAATTACAGAGGAAAGTAACTATGGCGTATATTAGCATGAATTAACATTTTGACAACTATTGTCGGGTACTTCACTTACATCATTCACTCATATGAAGCCAGTTATGTAGACCAGCCGTGGCTAAAATGTAACTCGCGAGCACATTGTGGCTCGCAATGATAGATATGCATTTCTCTTGCTTCCTACCGCCCCCAACCCCCACCCTCTCACTCAAACTCCCTTCCATTTGTATTTCTCTCTGACCTGCGAGTGGCGTATCGTCGCAATGTCTCTCTCGAAACCATGTACCTCTACAAAAGCGAAAGTTTCAAGTAGGATGGGAGGACGCATTTTTTCCTGCCAATATCATGATAATATTATGTATGATTTTTTCACAAGTATTACGAGGAAAACGGTTGTATAACATAAAACGGCATTATACTGCATGTCACTCATGAAACATTAAAAGTTTCTGTGTTGTTGTTATTATTATTATTATTATTATTATTATTATTATTACTACTATTACTATTATCATCATCATCATTTCTGTACGTCGATTCTTTTTCAACAGATGTACAAATAATGCGGTTAGATCTTCAATTTAAACTCACAGATTTACAATGTGATGTTAAATGAAAGCTAGATGTAAGGACTTGACAAAGGTTGAACTTTTCAAATTTTTGCCAAAAAATAAATATCCGAAGCTTCGTTCTTTCGCTTGCTCTGTTGAAGCCATGTTCGCTACAACTACGTTTGTGAAAAATTATTCTCAACAATGAAAATAGTAAAAACCAAATTTAGATCACGACTGACAGACAAATACCTTCGTGATCAACTACGACTGGCAGTAAGTGACATAATTCCTGATTTTGAAACTCTTTCACAGAGACATTCTGAAGAATGTTAATTCTAGGTTGTGATAATAATGTGTCCTATGTTTTATTGTTCATTTCTTTCTTCGTTACACGTAGGGCTACTAAATATTAGTTTGTAGCCTTGTACTGTATAAAATTACATTTAAGTGCTTTACGCAAGGAAAATGAAATCCGTTAATAAGTCAGACAGTTGCTTCACTTCCCCTTCGGGTGCCCGTCTCCCTCCATAGGTGCTATGCACGTTGCAGGTTACACAGTGGCTCGGCGGACGATCACATTTTCGCCACGGCTAATGTAGACCAATTTACCGACAGACTCATTGCCCAGGGTGTGCCATAGGAGGCTGGTCTACGCTATACCCGTGATGGGTGATTATGGAGATTTGTTGAGATGTCATAGGGGACCTGGAGCTCTCGGAGAAAACCCCTGTGTTACATAAACCATGGGCTCGCCCAACACAAGTTATAAGTTGGAGGTTACCGTGACGACTCTAGCGGCCTGTCGCTAAAGTTCAATTTTTCGGACTGAAAACAGTCCCAAAAAGCAACTATTTTAGAGAGCATATATTAAAAGCTATAAAAAATAAATGTATTTATCCGGTTTCTTCAATAATGTAGCTCTACAAGATATTTTGAGAAGAATTTGTAACGTATTAATGGTTTATTTTTTATGAACTGAGAAACCGGGCCTTAGTGGCTATTGCACTTTCAAAACAAATGGATTTATTTCTGTAATTCACTTTGGACTAATTATCTGGAATTTTTATATAACGTTTCGCATGTTTTCCTCTTAAGATTGTTACTACGTTTTTGTCTGTTGAGTAACATTTCAGTTTCATTTACATGATTATGTTCTAAGTTACTTCCCACTGCCTGATTTGAATTACTCAGTTGAAAATAAGATTTACATGATCTCCTGATAAAACCGATCTTGAGAGTCCATTCTGAAGGTGCTTGTGATGGCAAAACTTGTAACCGTCCTTCAAGATTAAATCCTTCCCCTTTCGACTTCTGATCGAATCCATGCTCTCCATGACAAGCACGACAGACACAACCGCGAACTAAAAACTCATGGCGAGAGTGTTTTCTGCGAGTCTGCAACACATGACATGCAGTAATCATAAGATTCTCATAGATGGCGACAATAATGTAAACGAACAGACAGAAGATTCAAATGATTCAAAACAGCCACCTTAAGCGATATGATGAACGGTGGATAGGTAGAGGAGGACTTGTACCTCGATCACCAGATTTCAGTCTTTTGGATTTCTGTATACGGGATTATGCAAAAAGCCTAGTTGACACAACAGACATCACCACACCTGAAGAATTGCAGCATCGGATTGTAGATGCCTTCAAGCAAATTATGAATTATCCTACCCAGGATTGCTCGAGCGCATTCGCGGGTCTTTGCGGAGAAGACTACATCGATGCATTCAAGTACATGTTCAGAATTTTTAAAACCTGCTGTAGAATTCTTCAGTTAACATGTTCATACTGCGCTGTATCTTGTTTATCCACAAACTTTACTGTTGTTCAAACAAAAAAAGCTTTCGTGTATGTTCAATCACATTTCTGTGGTGGTGAAGCCAAAATGATTAATTTTACTGTCCCGTGATTGATAAATTAATAAAATTGTCACCGCTTTTGTTGGGATCAGTACCTAATAATCCGCGGGCCCCAAACAGCACAAAATAGCATTACCTCGTAAACGATTAATTTGCAGACCCATGTTTACTGGAACTTTTTTGCTTCTTTTCGTTTTTCATTCCCATCCCTAAATTTTTAACATCACTTCTCAAACATCCTGTATACATAGAAGATGGGTAGTGCAATTCAAAGCATTGCAGTCAGTATGGAGCGATGGTCGAATGAACATCGTGTGTTCGCTGTTGAAACATGTTTTCTGCATCCAGCTCCTGGAAATTTTCCAAACTATTTAATGAAGACGGACGAGGCACACTTCCGTTTAAATAGCTATGTCAACAAACAGAATTTCGGGTACTTGGCTCCTGAAAACCCACGTCATCTTCACGAAAGACAACTTCATGCCAAAAAGCAACTGTATGGTGTAGTGTGTGCTCTCAAAGCATTGTTCGTCCCTATTTTTTTTATGACGCCGGTGGAACTGCCACAGTCACAGTTCTGAAACTATGTTACGACAATTATTCGTATAAACAGAACTACGCCGAATGGATATCAATATGGAGTCAGTATGGCTTCAACAGAATGGCGCAACAGGTCACACAGAAATAACGTCCATGACAACTTTAAGAAAAATATTTCCGCACAACATTGTTTCCTGTTTCCCTGTTGTCCAGCCTGTGAATTTTCTTAAATTCAAGAATTTTCTTAATTCCGAGAAAAACCCCAACTGTCCAGCGACAAGAAACTCTCAAGTCCTATACTGAGCAACGAGATGTTCGTCTGTCTGTCATACGCGATTTTTTTTACAACTGATTCTGTCGTGTTTACTTGAGCACTGCGTAATTTTGAATGAGCAAGTGATGGCTAAGCGGCGGGAGGGAGGGGGAGATCATGACTTATCCCTCCAGCCTGCTTGTGTGCTAAGGGGTTGACTCGGGAATCAAGAAATGCCAACTACTGCTTTAGATGAACGTAACTAAAATTACAAGAATACATGCTCTAACAGTGGGGCTGCCATATTTTTGCCCAGGACTGTACAGCTCATACATTTTGTCAAGACACTCGCGATGCGCAGTAGGGGAATAACGTTTCTGTGGAGGGAGTAGGGGTAGAAGGAAAGGTGGGGCGTGTGTCTACCGAGTTTAAGGCAAACAGCGTATTCCGAAACTCACAGGACCGGTGGACAACAATGACGTCACGCTGCAGCGAAATAGGAACAAAACTGCTGGAAGGATCGATGGCTGTCATGGCGACTGTGTAAGTTGTTATCTGTGCTACGCTAGCAAAATTTTGGAAATTTCCGTACTGCCATCTCGTTCAAAGAAAAGAGATCATAAACAACTTATTTCTTGAACTGGTCCGTTGGCATGTTCGCTCATAAGCCATTAACATATTGTTTTTACTCAATGATTAGAAAATGGGAAAGTGACAGTAGACTCAATAACATTGTAATTTACGGGCTGAAGAGGACACTAAACAAACAGGAATCAACACGTGTTTACTAGTGCTAAAATTATTAACTAAATATTTCAAACTAAACGTGGATATAAGTGCAATAAACAACGCATATAGAGTCGGGAATGGAAAGAATAGACCAGTACTAGTTAAATTCAACTGTTATTTCATTAAAGAGCATGTTATTGCAAATAGGAGACAACTTGTATTGTTTTTACGTTGTGCTCATTACAAACAATACAGCAGAACTAAAGCAGAACACACCGCCATGACACAACAGTGCACGATGTCATTCGTCTGCTAATTCCCGCCCTATACAAGAACCAATCAGATTCACTGATGACGGCTGATGGAGACTGCCACCATCTCTGCAAGCTGATGGCACCGGTGCGACACCGGTGGAGCATCAGTGACGCCATCGGTAAAATTCGGAACACCGTGATGCCATCAGATTGCTCAGCGCTGAGATTCGGAACACGCTCAAAGGCTAACCCATTCTCCTATAATTCGTAAGTACACTCATCCAATCTCGTGTGCAGCTCTGTAGGAAGAGTGGGGAAGTGTCTGGACATAATGCATGAGCTGTACCAATTGAGCTAATTCGGATTCTTGTTATGTGTTGAACAGTAGAGGCCGGTGATCAAAATCCTCGGTGAGGCCAGATGCAACTAGTTTAAGTGCCTCCGATAGGAAATGTTTGTTTATGATATTAATTATTATTGTTATTATATTATTAATATCATTATTACTGTATTATTATTAGTTATTATTATTATTATTATTACTATTATTAGTCTATTCTTATTACTATCAATGAAAAATAATAATTTCACTCACCAAATAGGCTGTTATGCTCTGGGTTTCAGTGATTGTTTCAGTGTGATGAAGCAACCCATATTATGTATTGAAATTCCCCTTTCTTTCTTTTCTTTTTAATTTTTTCCTTTGACAGCAACAAACAAGGCCAAGAGAAGTTTATTTTGCATCACATTACCACATAACCATTTATGTTGTCCATACCAGGATGCAATAGAAACTCGCGTTTTAAGATTATGTGTCAGAAAAATTATCAGCGATGTCGTAGGTATCTCGGTAGTCTCTCTCTTTATTTAAAACTTCCTTTCTTTTAGTATTATTTCTTCTCGAAAAAGGATACTCTAACAATGAATTAACTGCACCAGCATTATTTCTCTCATTTGTTTCTGTTTACAATTTCTCAAAATACATAACAACATTGGCCCAGATTCACTACTGTACTACGAAGTACAATAGTAGAACACCCTCGCTTATGTCATAAACTGAGACATAAGGGGAGAGAATCGAGTGGGTTTCTGCCTGCCAAAGAGCTGGAATTTTGTTATTTATGGCCTAGTTAGGAAGTCAAGTCACCACTGCTATTCCCACCCCACTCTACCCTTGAGGCCGGCCCATGGATGGGAGAAGTGAAACCTGACCAGGCCAGATGAATTGTGCCTCAGCTACAACGTTTTAAGCGTAAACTCAAAGCCCGCGAAAGGACATGAAATGCATTAAGCCAGACCCGGCACGAACGATTCTGGCCTCAGGAACAAATTTTACTGCAAAACAGGTCTATATACATAACAAGCCAGACCCGGCACGAGCTATCCCGGCCTCAGGAACAAATTTTACTGCAAAACAGGTCTATATACATCAAAGTTTTCAAATGCTTCTACAGCGATATATGCTTCATTCAAATAACTAATACATTATATAAAAACACAAAATTTGATTTCAGTTAAGCCAAGTGACTGAGGCCCGGCCTCACTTGCCTCAGTCAATCAGCCGCCACTGGTGTTGAATGAAATAAAAATTACGGGAATGTATGCTATAATAGTGGCGTCGCCATATTTTGCCCAGACTGTACTAACTAGAATTCTTGCCTTGTACTTGAACGAGCATAGACTGCAACAATGCAATTCTATTCAGGCACAATGACAAAGCTTCTCAGTAACTAATTATGCAACTTGGGCATCCGATTTGGATTTCCTACAAGCAGCTTCGCTTCTGGAAACAGGAGTCGTGTAATGTCAAAGGCAGAGACACTCGCTTCCTGCAGTTGCTATTACGACGCAGAAATATCCGCGAAAGGAAACCGCTAGTGTAAAGGTCAGGCGAACATGCAAATTCTGGAATGAAATGTTGTTATAACAACTATTTCTTGAGAATCAATTATTTTCCTTCTGAATAATACAAGTTCCGACTTCTCTAATATCGCGGTTTGCGCTAAGGGCATAATACGTCAACTTAAGCCACGTGTGATGTCTTTCATTTATTACTGTGCCTCAAATTACTTGGACATCGGATCCAAAACCTGTGGAATCTGACCTTTTCGTCACACTATTTTCGCCATAGATATGTTTCGTCACACCACGATCTGTCACAGTATGGGCTATTCCATCTCAAATCGACCGAAATATAGAGAAAATTGACCTTACAATTTTTAAGTACAATGAAACTTTTTCTGTCCGTTGACAACTGTGATACAATGCTTTGTGCAAAGTTTGTGGCATCAGAACTTCATAGTGTTTAAATTAAAAATATTTAAATTTATCGTATTTTCATAAAATTAGCAACTTTAAACTGTTGTGGCTCCGAAACCCTTTCACCCAATGGTCTATTTTGATGCTGAGAAGTTAAAGTTTATATTGAGATGTAAACAGTTTTTCTTACTTTTTATGGAAATGGAGAAATTTAGATTTTTCTTCATTAAGACGCCTTTGACCACGAAAAAATATGTTTAAAATATATGGTTAGATTCCGCATTGAAAGTACAAACAAAAACATATTTTTTACTGGTGCACCGTTGATAAGAAAGTATTGAAAATATCAAATAAAGAAAATAAATAGTACGCGCATTAACTAACCAGCTGACCGTGAGGCGAGAGCTAGCCTAGGCAAGCAAGGCCAGAAGACATAAACACGTGATGTTTCGTCTAGTAGCGCATAGGTGGACTATCTTTATCACAAATTTTCATAAACACAGGAGTAAAATGACGCCCAACGCTCGCTTATTTTCATCTCTCGGCCAGTTCGTGCGGTACTGCGCCGTTCAAGTCTAGGCGTGTGAAAATAATTTATTTAATACTCTCGAAACTTATTGCCGAGCCACTAAGCAACCAATGCCGAATCCCTCTTAATAATGCAAGATTTTTTCTCAATATTTTTTACATTTTTACAAATGGGCAAAAAGCCTAAAAGTAAGTAAAATCAGATTATCTGTCTCTCTGTATACAATAAAAATAAGGATTACTTCTTAACACAATCTACCAAATGTCAGCTTCAAAATGAGCTCCCGTTCAATGTTCTGCAGTAAACGGTTCCAGAGTTCTGAGCGCTGAAAGAGGCTTGTTTTTATAAAATACGCTAAATTTGTCGCTCAATAGTACGAAAACCGTTTGACTTTCGATAGTATATTTTTGAAAATGCACTCTCCTCAGCACCTTGAATAAATAGGGAAAAAATTAAAGTATTAAAAAAAATGCGAGGTTTTTTACTGATCGATTTCATATGGAATAGCCCGTTTATAAATTCGTAACGTAGTTCCCCTACTTTTTCTAGTGTTTATAAATGATCTTGCCCCCCTAATAAAAGATAAAGGTCATCCCATATTATTTGCAGATGACACAGGTATAGTAATTACAGCCAATAACTCCAACACATTCCAATCTTCAACAGAGGAAATTCTCTTCAAAATGTGTGACTGGTTCTCAGTCAATAAATTGGTATTAAATTGTAACAAAACTAACATAGGCTTAATTCAATTTATATCCTGTCCAAATTCAACCTCGTAAATGTCTAGCGCAATAATTAACAATAGATCCCTATTAGAAACAACAACAACCAAATTTCTTGGCTTAAAAATCGATGTGTTAAATTGGAAAAATCATATTAAAGAAATTACCCCCAAACTAAATTCAGCTTGTTTTGTTATATCTATGCAAAAGAGAGTAAATATCAATACCTTAAAAACAATATACTTTGCATACTTCCACTCGGTAATGAGTTTTGGAATAATATTCTGGGGAAATTCCACAGATAGTAACAGTATATTTCTATTACAAAAAAGAGTAATTAGAATTATAGTAGGTGCCAAATCTAGGGAATCGTGTAGGACTATTTTCAAAAAACCACATGTAATGCCCATGGCTTGTCAGTATATCTTTTCATTAATAATCTCCCTCGTATGTAATCGTGAAAACTTTGTAACTAATTCAACAGTTGATAGACTAAATACACGTCAAAAAATGACTTTCATACTCCATCGGCAAGTCTATCGTGCTATCAAAAAGGAGTGCGTTATATGGCAGTAAAAATTTTAATAGCCTCCCTATCGATATATAAATGAAACTCAAAACATATGATTATTTAGGGCCAAATTAAAGAAGTACCTAATTTCTCACGCCTTCTATTCCGTAGATTAATTCATGACATTCAATAACACTTCATGAAATTGATACTAAAACTATGTGTGTGCTAGTAGACTACATTGTAAATCTCCTCTGTATATATTTCATCTAGACTGTGACTATAAATTAAGACTTTATAATAGTAGGCCTATTAAGTTTTTTAACTTGTTCCATATGCTAGCTGTAAAGCAATGTATGAATACCATGGAATGCTAATAAATACAATATAATACAATACAATACAATCTTGTCATTTATTAGATTTCAGCATAGACAAATGCTGTTCATTTATTAATGGTTTATTTCTTTAGATACCATCAGCAGCTCATTCCCGTCCCTTCGCAAAATAACAGTTACGTCAGTGAACATACGTTTCTCAAAGTCTAAGTGTCCCTTCACACCAGGCCACTTTTAGTGGCGCGTTAGTGGCGCACCGAACGCGTGTTAGTAGCGCTTCCAACGCGCGTCAGTAGTGCTACTAACGGACGATTGTTGGACCACCAATTCCCTGCACCGTCATGACAGTGTACAGGCTTTATTAGAAAAATGTCAGAACAGAATAATATAGAATGACGATAATAATAATAATAATAATAATAATAATAATAATAATAATAATAATAATAATAATAATAATAATAATATAATCAGACTACTAAATTGCTGGATTAGTGCAAATTACGGATGTAATAAAATCTTCTTTATTTCATGTTACAATAAAATAATGTACTAAATAAAATATTAACAAAGAGATGAAAAATAGCTGATCTGAGATTCGAACCTGGGTTCAATTACACCACGGCCTTTGACTTTGCCATAACCCTACAGACACCTATTTCTAGTATATTGGTTGAATTACTCATACGTGCTATGATTGGTTTCATGTTTGGTGCCTATTATGTGAAACCCTCTGATTTTTATACAGGGACGAAATGCTTGTGAAAAATGAAGTTTTTTTTTTTTTTTAATACTGCAAACCCAATCTCTATGGGCCGTATTCATAGACATTTTTAGCGCGGGCTTTCGGTGGATTATCAGCGTTTTTCGTATTCATAAACCAGTGTTAGCGATAGGATATGATTTGAATTCTGTACTAGTAACCAGTGGATAGCCGGGGCTAGCTTAGTACGCTCGTAGCGCGTGCTGTGAAATGTCTATGAATAGCACCCTATAGCTTTTAAACTGTGGATTATGTAAGAATTTTTCTTTTATGAAAACTTATTGAAGAGATATATTTTTCCAGGAAGAAAATTAATTACTCAAGAATGGATGTACTTATTTCATTGAATTTTGGGATAGAGTTAGATATTATCTCAAGTCATTCTTCCGCATTGCAACAATTCGTCACTTCATGTCTATACTCGCTGAATTTCGACCCATTTTCACTTTTTTTTTCTAGGAATAAATCTAACCTTTGCACACTTGTAACAAACTCCACAACTGTTTACTAAAAATGAAGGAAATAAACTGACTGATACGTTTTTATCAACTCTCAATGTTCTGATGTAAATGGCAATGGCAGTTCCTGCAGTGAATTTCAAACTCAAGAAAATTTTATAAACTTGCAATTTTTCCCAAATAAAAGAAAGAAAAATTCTGGATTACAATGCGTGAACGAGCTGTCACAATTTTTTAAAATAAAAAGTCGTAATTACACAAGAAACATTTCAGATATGTCTAACTCCATCCCAAAATTTATTGATCTAAGTACACTCATTTTGGAGTAATTAATTTTCTCCTACAAAAAAATGTAATTTGTTGATAAGTTTCCATAACAGAAAAATTGTTATATAATCCATAGTTTGAAAGATAGAGAGATTGGGTTTAAAGTAAAAACTTTATTTTTCACATTCATTTGTTCCCTGTATAAAGATCAGGGGCTTTCATATAAGTATAAAGTCAGGAGTGAAACATCACTTTTGAAGGAGTGTCCTTAAACTTTTGGTAGAAACTGTATATGTATGTGTACACGCAAGCTTTCATACATATTTTAAAGAAATTTGGAATAGTTTTGTTGCCTGGGACGCAATGCATCCTGCATGCAACTTCTTGCACGCACTCCGAAGCTGCTGGCCTGTACGTTAATTAGCGGTGGCGTTCCAGCAGCTCTCGTCTCATTCATTAACCAGCAGGTAGAGATCTCGATCTTTGTCTATGATCTCAATGCCCCTCACGCTGAACTACAGTCGTAAATTCGATCGGCGCAACTTTACTGCTCTCCCTTGTCTCCAACAGTACCTCGTGCTTTTACTGTCATTTCTACCCAGTGTTGCCAACAATTGTCATCTCAAAGTCTCCAAATAATATGTCAAATGTCGATAAAAAAGTCGCTAAATTCAATTTACAAATAAAAAGAAAACGTATCTAAAGAAACGGGTAAGATTAACAATAGCAAAAATGTATTGTAACTTTTAGAGATATAAATCAGCCATATCCTCCACTTCCACTGTAGCTGCTGATGTGGAAGACAAGTATTCATATAGGCCGGAAATGGAACGTATATACGCATCAATATTTTCAGTCTTCCGCATAACACTTTCAGAAAATTTGGTATTTATTTACTCATTTATTTATTTGTTTCTTTATTTATTTACTAATCTATTTATTTATTTGCTTATTTATTTACTTATTTATACTTAGCCTATTTATTTATTTACATATGACGTGAATATGTTAGGAGAAAATCCACAAACGATTAGGGGAAACGCGGAAATTCTAGTTGAAGCAAGTAAAGCGATTGGGTTGGAAGTAAATCCCGAAAAGATTAAGTATATGATTATGTCTCGTGACCAGAAAGTAGTACGAAATGGAACTATAAAAATTGGAGATTTATCCTTCGAAGAGGTGGAAAAATTCAAATATCTTGGAGCAACAGTAACAAACATAAATGACACTCGGGAGGAAATTAAACGCAGAATAAATATGGGAAATGCCTGTTATAATTCGGTTGAGAAGCTTTTGTCATCTAGTCTTCTGTCAAAAAATCTGAAAGTTAGAATTTATAAAACAGTTATATTACCGGTTGTTCTGTATGGTTGTGAAACTTGGACTCTCACTTTGAGAGAGGAACAGAGATTAAGAGTGTTTGAGAATAAGATTCTTAGGAAAATATTTGGGGCTAAGAGGGATGAAGTTACAGGAGAATGGAGAAAGTTACGCAACACAGAGCTGCACGCATTGTATAACTTACTTGACCTGACATAATTAGGACCATAAAATCCAGACGTTTGAGATGGGCAGGACATGTAGCACGTATGGGCGAATCCAGAAATGCATATAGAGTGTTAGTTGGGAGGCCGGAGGGCAAAAGACCTTTGGGGAGGCCAAGACGTAGATGGGAAGATAATATTAAAATGGATTTGAGGGAGGTGGGATATGATGGTAGAGAGTGGATTAATCTTGTACAGGATAGGGACCAATGGCGGGCTTATGTAAGGGCGGCAAAGAACCTCCGGGTTCCTTAAAAGCCAGCAAGTAAGTATTTATTTATTTATTTATTTATTATTGAACATAACATAAACAAACATAAACAAGAAAAAGGAAACGCTCTTATTAAAAAATGAAACAAAATATAAAAGAGAGAAGAAAAAAACGTAAATTGAAAAAAAAAGTGTGAAAGTAGCTTGAAATTAACTAATAACAATATTTTGTAAAATATAATAAATTATTCTGTATTTATAATTTTTTTTTTTAAGAATGTGGCACTGTTTGCGAGCAGCGGGTTGGTTCCCACCACTGTCAGGAATTCACCTGCCAACTGACTCCTGTATCAGTACGCAGCCATACGTAACGCACGAGGTGGGGTCCAGTCAATGTGCATGCCACACCTTGTATTTGTAATGGGGCGAGGAGGCCTTGAGGCTGCACCTCTCACGCCGGTGCGGTGGGACGTTGCACAGACGGACAGAGGTTAATTGGAAGGGCCTCTGGTGAAAAAACCGTCTCATGCAGTTATACTTTTAAAGTGTGGCATATAGCCTACTGTAGGTAGGTCCTACCTTGTCGATGTTATGTTTTACGTTATGTAATAGGATCCGTGTATTGTGTGATTATTTTGTGGCACATTGTTTTATCAATTACCGGTACTATATAACTTGTTTTCATATAATTATGCAATTAACGGCTCTGACACTAATTTAAGTTCTTGACTGAAATTCGTTACTTAAGAAATGTTCCGAAATGCGGGGGAAGCAACCTTTTACCAGAGTCTAATATATACAGTCACGAAGCTCAATACTTACTAAATATGCAAACAAAGATAGTTGCTCACCACCAGGATCGCTACTATCGCCTCATCACAGACCCTTTCCCCAGCAGACGATAAAATGTATTGTACTTTCGATATCGTATTCTTTTGAAAAAATTAACACCTTCCTTCCACTAGTGAAAAGTAAAATACATAAGGTTTATATATTATTTTCATAAAGTATATATTATACAGGGACATCATTTTATTTTTACTTCAATTTTTATTGTACCTGAGTTTTTTAATGTACTTCACTCCCACCCCTTCTACGAATGAAGTTCAACCGTCTTCCACACAGATCCAAGTCATAGTAGCCTTACCGTCACAGTACGTTCCAAATATGTTCGCGTTTTCCAATGACGAAAGAGCTTTCAATATTGCATCATTTTCGCAAAGGTACTGTCGTCCATTTGCCTACGTCGCATTCCGGTTTTCCCCACCAGCTTCTATTCGCCTCTCGGTAAAGGCTAGTGGCTGGGCTGTCTTAGCTCTTTTCTGAGAACATTAATTTCTGTTAGGAATTGGACATATACGTAATATTATACCCATACAACTGTTTAAAATAACTTAAATAACAGGCCTCGTTAAGTAATTAACTGTCACGTGATTTCCCTCCTTTCTACGACCCTGCGACATAATCACTTGGACGGACAGTAGATAGAATGTCTGAGTAATTTTATCTTTTCGGATCGAGCAGAAGTGAAGATTGAATTTACAGTACGTAAGGTACTCTTTTACAAAGTAGGTACAGAATTATTTCAACATGAGTTAGGCCTACTAGTACGAAGGACGAAACTGGTAATTGGAATTACATACATTACGAAATGAACCGCCACCATTTCGAAAAATGTGTTTAAATATCCATATTATGATTATTTTTCAATTTAATTTCATTCTCTATAGTGTACGCTAATGTGCTATAGACACTCTAATATACACTGCATAATGAATACGTCCGTATGGACAGCTCAGTTCGTGAGTAAAAACACTCATTGTTAATACTGTGCTGTATTCTGATTAAACAAAATCCTAATGAAAATTATCAAACTCAAAAGCTTGATATTTCATAGTTTACGTAAATGGATGAATTACTTTTCTTCCCTCCTATACCCAGTAAAGTGATTTATTTGTATATTACGCCATCGAACTCCAGTCATGGAAGGGGTTAGCAACCGTTGATTCAAAGGTATAAGCAGGTTAATATCAGAAATGTTAGTAAAAATAAAATGATGTCCCTGTATTTTATAAACTCACCTTCCTGGATCTTTCGGAAGAAGGATAACTCTGACCTCTTCTTCTTACAATATTTATAGTACCACAAACGTCACCTTGTCCCACATTATTATTCAAATTATTGTATTTTAGCCATTTACAGTTATCACAACCGATAACGAACGTTTCACAGTTTACACAACTTTTCACAACAAAGCGAAATACGGCACAGTCAATGCTTTTTCGATCTAGACCAGACCGTAATGTTTGTTCGGGTTTTCTATTTCAGCGTATGGAGCTCAGTGAAATATTATTATTATAACTTTATTGCGTATCATTGCTAAGTTTTATTTAGTGTAATGTGTCCATAAGTTCCGTTTACTTCTTCTTGCATAATATGTTGCAGAAATAATTACAAAACTGTGTTATTTTAATGTGAAGAGAATTTTACCTGTTAACATAATCTGTCCGCGTCAACATTTTAAGTTTAGAATGGAAGCTATTTTGAGGTTCAATAAAAACGAATTTATATTGAGATTTTAATTTAGCACATCTACCTTCCTTAATTGTAGACAGAAAATTTACCATACCCCTCCTATGAAATTAGTGTACGTACGATTGTGTTACTTCGTCTCTTAGGTAGTGGATAAATACAATAATTCAGTACTCAATTGTAGTATTAAAATACAGACAAATAGGATGTGACGGGTGTTATACATGACATTATGTTTAATTATAATGTATAATTGCGAATATAGGAATATAAGTTAAATATAGTAAACATTACCTATAATATCCATATGACATAACATACACGTGTAGAGGCAGGGCATTGGAGACCACTAAAATTAGATAGAAAGGAGCAACTGGTACAGTAAACATAACCTATAATTTCAACATATCTAAATATTCCTGCGGTGCAACTGAAAATTCTTGAATCGTGCATAAATGAATGTACAAGAATTTCGAAATATTTAATCGAAATAAAGACAACGTAATATTCACACCAAAAATAATATTACACCTTAACTCGTAGGGAATTATGTCTGAAGTGTCCCCTAATCATTGTTTTAAATTTTATTAATGCAATTACACTACATTTTAGAGAAATATATGTTACTCTTTATGCATTCCAATTAATTTATATGGTTGAAACGCCGCCCTTAGTGATCGGTATAAGCGAGTCCCATGGTCTGCCTTACGGCCTGTAATAGATCACGATGGCAGTGACACAGTCTATGTTCCTAGTACTCACAGCGCTCCAAGCGGCTAGCAACTATCGCAAGAAATGCAACTCGTTGGCAAAAAATCATCCCAAGCTTCGTGACTGTAATAGTAGACTGTGCTTTTACAGTGTCTGGCTCAAGGCAGGGAATTTCATCAAGCTTAAAAAATGCGAAATTTATTTGTTGCGCATGGCACTTTTAGCAGAAATAAAATAATGATAAAATATGCTGTATTTTTCAACAAATTCCGTGAATGACTAAGAGAAATAGCGGAAAATACCGCTGAAGGAAGGTCGGTGGGTTAGTGCCGTACCCCGGATCTGAGTTTTACGAAGCAGGAAACAGAAAGACAAAGATAGTCTGAGAGGAACTGATGAACTCGATTACCTGAAGAATTCGTAGTATGGCGATGGAATACCTTCGGTCTACTTCTCCGGTGAGCCCCTACTTAGTTCCATTTCAACAGCGTGGCCAATGTTCTGTAACTATCTCCCCTTGCAAGGCAGAACAAGAGCACTGCCATTTTTAACGGTGCAAGACGCAACAACTTTGATGCATACCAACGCCTTATCATGGAAACTATTTTGTAAGGAAGTTCGATAGAAAGTGGGCAGGAAATTCCGCAAACGAGTACTTTCGTACCTCATCTAGATTCAATTGTCTATTAGACTTTTACTACGTCATATTACTTCTGACCAATAAAACGGTACGGTGTTTCAACCAAACATGGCTGCTTATTCTACAATTTTAATCATCTCCCTAGTATTTGTTTGTTTTTATCACTTCCCTAGCATTTGTTTCTTTGTCTGCCAACATTGTACTTTCAATAATTGTACCTTTTAATATGATTCATGTTTATTTCATCATCCTTAATTAAAACTTTTTTATCATTTATCTTACTTATACTGGGTGTTCATTTCAAAGTGTGTCATGACGTCACTGTTGGTGAGTCAGCGATTTGAAGCGAGTTTCAGCTTTTATGTCAGAGAAGTTGCCTATTAATCAAGGCGTTCAATCTGAACTTAAGAACTTGTACGGCATAACTTGAACGTCGTAGCAACAGATGGCGGTCTGTACGGTCTGTGTGCTACCATAACCTCTTTCGAACTGTGTTTTGAGCGGGCAAGTCGTACCCAGGGTATTTGTTATCATCGGTTGCGTACGGCAACATTCCACAATACAAATCAAATGCTCCGTGTCCATGTTGACCGTCGAAGTTAATGTCAACAAATATTGTACGTAAGTAATCGTCTTACCCCTCTCCCCATATCCCGACAGTAAGAAAAAAACTCACCTCAGTACGTGTTTCCAAACAGTTCACAGTCCTGCCACTACAGGCGTTACCGTACGTATCGGTAAGTACTCTTCAGAATGAACGCCGTACTTGCTAGGCAACTTCTCTTGTACATAGGTAATACGCCTCTGCGGAAATGTAGGAAGATTGAATTCTCTAGGCTCATCGGCTAGCCATATGACGGCATACAGCGAGCCATGACACACTTTGAACTGAACACGCAGTATTATTGAAGTTATGTTACAGCTTGTACTGCATGAAATTATGGATAGTCAAAGACTAAACATTAATATTAATTTAATATAGCCAATAAATTACAGAAATAATATTACTGACCATCAACATTAATTTAATATATGAAATAATCCGAAAAAAAACATGCCTAAGCATTAATATTAGTTTAACATGGCCACTGGCCACTAAATCCGATAGATATCACCACACATTTTCCAGATTTCAAATCAATGCAGTCTTATAGGATATGGCAGATTGCTTCCCATTGCGATAACTTTATATAATGGGTACGGATAATACTGCCTATTTTTTATTTCAAAACAACTACAGTTGCTACTTAGTTATAATGAACATGCAATTACATTTTACTCGGAGGTCAAACCACTTCCGGGACCTTGCGTAAGTTGACTGATCGCCGGTATTGTTATCAATGGACCCCATGTAATTACGTAAATGCATGCCGTATTTCAAGGTCGAAACGGTTTTCGTTACTTCCTCTCCTCACGTTAACAGGGAAACCTATTCATTACACAACAGCGAGAAAGAATAAGACATTTGGTTGGACCTCACACAAGTGCGACTAAATCTAAAGTTGCCATCTAGATCAGGGGTGGGGAGGCCTTCGATGCACCTGCAACGACCTTCTATGCATACAGCTCGACGTTTTACCATAGCTCAGGCGTGGCGAAAATGTGACTCACGAGCACATTGTGGCTCGAAATGATAGCTGTGCATTTCTCTTGCTTCCTACCTCCACCAACCCCCATCCTCTCACTCACTGGAGTCAAACTCCGTTCCATTTGTATTTGTCTCTGACCTGCGAGTGGCGTCGTCGCAATGTCTCTCTCGAAATCAAGTACCTCTACAAAAACGAAAGTTCCAAGTAGGACGGGAGGACGCATTTTTTGCTGCCAATATGATGAGAATATTAAATGTATGATTTGTTCACAAGTATTACGAGGAAAACGGTTGTATAACATAAAACGACATTATACTACATGTCACTCATGAAACATTAAAAGGTTAAGTGTTATTATTATTATTATTATTATTATTATTATTATTATTATTATTATTATCATCTCTGTACGTCGAACCTTTTTCAGCAGATGTACGATTAATGCGGTTAGATCTTCAATTTAAACTCACAGATTTACAATGTGATGTTAAATGAAAGCTAGATGTAAGGACTTGACAAATGTTGAATTTTTCAAATCTTTGCCAAAAATTAAATATCAGAAGCTTCGTCCTTACGCTTGCTCTGTTGAAGCCATGTTCGCTACAACTTACGTTTGTAAAAAATTATTTTTAACAACGAAAATTGTAAAAACCAAATTTATATCACGACTGACAGACAAACACATTCGTGATCAACTACGATTGGCAGTAAGTGACATAATTCCTGATTTTGAAACTCTGTCGCAGAGACATTATGAAGACAGTTAATTTTAGGTTGTGATAATGTGTCCTATGTTTTCTTAATAATTTCCTTCTTCGTTACACGTACTAAACATTAATTTGTAACCTTGTACTGTATAAAATTATATTTAAGTGCTTGACGTAAGGAAAATGAAAATCCGTTAATAAGTCAGACAGTTGCTTCACTTCCCCTTCTGGTGTCCGCCTCCCTCCATAGGTGCTATGCACGTTGCAGGTTACACTGTGGCTCGGCGCACGATTACATTTTCGCCACGGCTGCTATTGCTTATGTTGCCAACACAAGATTTCGTGACGGATTTTTGGTCCCAGGAATGACATTTCAGTTAGCTATTTTATAGTAAAATGTGTTGAATATATAACACTATGATATATGATATTTATAAACATATTATGATAACAAGCAATTATTGAAAAGAATAGCGAACAGTAAATACAGGCTTGTAAACGGAAATAGGACAAAAAAGTGTATAACTATACTCTTATCATAATAGTCAATTACAATTAATTAACAATCACGTATTATTTTAATGACACAAAACCTATAGATGTTTGGGATATTAAACATGAAGACATATTATCACTGGAAAAGGGGATTTACTTTACAAAACTACGTAAAAAATAGGTAAACTAACTAAATATTTATCACTGATTAAATTTTCAACTTCTTTGCCGTGTTAATATTTAGAATGTATCTTTTTTCTGCTTAAATATTTCATTACGAGCGTATCTACGAAATAGTAACATTTTGTATTAAAAATTTGCAGCAAAGATTATAATAATATTGGCTTAAACATTTCGTTAAGAACAATACCTGTGTGGCAATAATACCGGTATTTTAAGTTAAAATTTTACAGCAAAGATTATTTTATCATTTATCTAGATTCTATATTTTTATCTAGATTTATTTAATAATAACATACACAAAAAACGTTACATTAAAGTACCCCGAAAGAGCAAAGCTCGTGTTCGGGGAGAGTTCCGTTACATAATTATACATACTTTGTAGACAAAATACTTAAGAAAAAAGGTCACATAAAGATGATAATAATAAATGAATTTAAATACTATTATAGTCACAATCATGCCATGGTATGAAAGAAAAATTACACAACCTCGAGCGGGAATCTAACTTGCGAATTCCTGTCATGATTGTGACTATAATAGTATTTAAATTCATTAATATGCCACATCAACGGAAAGTATTGTGGTGCTACCGGCAGATAAAGGAAATGCTTCGGTCGTCATGGAGTCCAATACATACCATGAGAAGATCCTGGAACTACTAGCGGATCCATCATACAAGATACTCAGCCGCGATCCCACGAGCTCCATAGAAAGGCGCACAACAGCCTTACTAAAGTAGGCCAATCTGCCAGCCGAAGTGACGAAGTCCTTGACTCCACATTCCACTAGACCACCTAGACTCTACGGGTTGCCGAAAATTCACAAGAAGGAGGTTCTCCTGAGACCTATTGTCAGCGCCATAGGTTCTCCCACCTACCGGCTGGCCAAATACCTCACCAGTCTTCTGAATCCTCTTGTGGGAAAATGCAGCCACCATGTGAAGAATTCAGCAGAGTTCATCAAGACTCTACAGAGCATCAGAACTAATTCATCTGATATTCTGGTGAGTTTTGATGTTGTATCCCTCTTCACTAGAGTCCCACTCAAGGAAACGTTGGAGTTATTGAGACCTCACTTCCCGCCTGAGGTAATTGGACTCTTTAACCATACGCTTAGCTCCACCTACTTCATGTACAAAGGGCAGTACTATGAGCAATCCTACGGTGTAGCCATGGGCCAATTTGTACATGGAAGACTTCGAGCACAGAGCCCTCATACCGACCTATATCCCAATGGACACAGCCACCACCATCCGGCACAGAAACGAGAGGGATTTCGGACAAAGAGAGTCTCCCTTCTGAGATCTGTCACCTACGTAAGACGTTCCTACAGAACAACTTCGGCAACAGGGAAATCGGCTTGGCCCTCAGAAGGGCCTTTTCGGACAAACCACCTGCCGAGGAACAAGAGGAGACAAAGGGCATGGCATATATCCCGTTCTACGGCCCCATCTCGGGCAAAATTAGCAGAATGCTAAGAAAACACGGGATTAAAACCAACCATAAGCCGCCCACAAAGATCCAGAACTTGCTGAGACCAGTTAAGGACGACCTTGGTCTCAGGACACCTGGTGTCTACAGAATACCTTGTGAGTGTGGGAAATGCTACATCGGGCAGACGGGACGAACTATTATGGAACGCTGCAAGGAACACCAACGCAGCATAAGACTATATTATCCTGATAAGTCTGCAGTAGCCCAACACAGCCTAGAAACTGGCCCCAAGATAGACTTCAGCGCCACCACCATCTTGGACAAGACATCAGGTTACTGGGACTTAGTTATCAAGGAAGCCATCGAAATCCAGCTAGATGGCAATAATTTCAACAGAGACGGGGGTCTACAGCTGAGTACAGCATGGAAACCTGCCATCAATACGCTTAGACCACCAACACACGGCAGACAGTCGGGACCAGCAAGTGGCTCCTGATTGGCTGACGTGTCCACCAACCACAATGCGCCTGGCGGTCGGGACTAGGAACTAGTTCCTGATTGGCCCGCAGCGGGAAGCCCTACTGTTGCTTATATACCGGCTAGACGTGGTCCCCCCTCGCGTATGTGGTACCTAAGAGGTTACGTCCAATTTCGGCTTCCCCTTCAAAATTTTCTAGAGCTCCTTCAGGGGAGCAGCGTAACCCGGAGTGAGACTAGTGGCCAACAGGCTTGGAGCTCACATATTTAGTTTTGTACAGCCCCCAACCCCTTGCAAGGACGCGTTTTGCGTACCTTTTAAATTTTCCTCCCAATTCTCCTTCGATTTTCGATTTCGAGAGCAGACTGTAATCGGCACACGCAGTCCCACATCACTTCGTCCCTGAAGAAGATGGCAGAGCTAGCCGTCGAAAGCTTGGAAGCTAATCTCCAACTCACCTGGCTGAGAACCCGAGAAGAGTTATTCTATAATGCTACAATGTTATTACAGTAACGTCTGAGTAAATCGAGGACAGGTAAGATTAAAATAGCATCTTATGCACAGAAAATTTGATAGGCTATTTTGTACATTCGTTTTCTGCATTTCTTAAAATAATATTTATGTACACTCATTTTAATCTCGGAGAATTAACGAACAACGAGAGTGTATTGATTTAGTATGCAGTAATAGTACGTTAGCTTAGCAATCCATTATTTTATAATTCAAACAGCGCGTTTAGAATAGAAAGTGTGGTAACTCGGCAAGGGTGTAATGGGACTTTTAAACCCCCTAGTGTCGCCGCGGCAACTGAGCGAAACATTGGCGTGGCGATCGTTCCAAGATTGCAGTTTTCCTCTTAATACTGTGGACAGAGAATGTAAAACTCGTTCTGCTATGGAATTAAGAAGATATTTCTTGTTGTGTTCGGGTGATTTTTATTGTGCCGTTTATGTGAGCGAGTAGTAATAAGCCTAATTGTTTTGTTCTTGATGTAAATCCAATTATAGATACTCTATAATCTGTAAGGAAGAGACTTTCTTTTATCCATCCATAGACTAGACTATTTTTCAGAAGTGGTGTAGAGCAATTCCACGAACACAGAAAACTGTATGCTCGTTCTTATATCTGTGATATCCATTTTTCTGCGGTTTTGATTGTGATTTTTTTAAATTATGATTTATTTAACGACGCTCGCAACTGCAGAGGTTATATCAGCTTCGCCGGTGTGTCGGAATTTTGTCCCACAGGAGTTTTTTTTACATGCCATTAAATCTACTGACATGAGCCTGTCGCATTTAAATACACTTAAATGCCATCGATCTCGGCCGGGATCGAACCCGCAACCTCGAGCATTGAAAGCCAGCGCTATATCAACTGCGCTACCGAGGGCGACTTTTGATTGTAAGAGCCGATAAATTTATTATTGCCAGTAAAGAGGTAGGACTTCCACGCAAGAACTGGCGACCAAAACCGTATGCTATAACACATATTTTCCCAAACTTGCCTCGATATCTTAAAAAAAGAAAAGAAGAGAAAATATCCAACGAAGAGGACATCAATCCGTTCTCATAACAATGTATCCTTACCAAGTACCATCTGGCTATGACCAATTCCATTGACGCTAAATAATCCAGCAGTTGATGCAGCATCGTTAAATATCCGAGTAAAAAATAATTGGATGTGACACTCGAAAATCAGAAGAACACCTTAGTTGATCATGCGCTTGTATACATTTATGTACCATTACTCCACACCTGAATGCCCAAAATTATGTCTAGTTACATTGACCGTAATTCCTTCCATTGAATGAACTCCAGATCAGCATTTCAGCTGTTTAGTGTGAGTTTTTCAAAATCGATACATTTTTTAGAGTCATAAACTGTGATGGGTTCGAGGAAAGTGAAAATACGAAAGAATTCAAAGGTGAATGAATGACCATGCATATACGTTGAACTCAAAGACTCCCTCGTCTGCCCTGTACAAAGGATTCTAGCATTACACGATTTTAGAAAATATATGACACGTAATTGACAATATAAAGAACACGTTTGCCTAAGAAAGAACCCTTGAATTATTTAGAGTGACAATTCAGAGCACTAGCGAAATATATTAATTCTTGTGGGATAGCAGATTTAAATATATCCAGACAGAAAAAAATAACAAGGATCCTCTAGAGCGATATTTTGGAATTAGAAAATGATTATCTTGTGATGATTACCATAGACTTTATACATGTGAAGATTTTTCAATCTATGTGCCGGTTAAAAAATGTGCTGTATTAAAGTGCTAATCCAATTGAATCCAAGCACCTAGCTTCTACTTCATTAAATATGCATGTTTAATTATTAATTATTTTATTTTTTATAATAGCACTTTAGTCGTAATTAACGTAAAAGTTATTTCGGTAACAAAAGTACAGTATAATTCTACTTTGCATCTAGGCTAGAACTTAATCTAGTTTACAATTTTATTACAGTTGTTTATTACGTTTCCACATCATAAGAGATTTCTAATCGAGCATATGAGAAAGTAATAGACCTCATGGAAAAGTCGTTAATTTAATATTCTCCAATAAGTAGCATAAACTACTTAATACAGTGCTACCAAATTGTTTTAATTTTACAAAACACAAAATAACCTAGGTATTTCAAAAGGTCAAAACTTACATTAGCATAGATATAATAACGAAGCTTAATTTATGAGTCTAAGTTGAACGTAATATTTTTTGTTCCCCTGAATTACGTATAAACCAGATACAACTGCAACTAATGACTAAATAGTAAATAAAAACTATTGGTGAAGATAAAGTGTCTCCTTCATTATATTACAATCTTTCTTGTGTATAAAAACTATAATTTCATGTCAATGCGTACTTTATAATGCCATAAAAATTTTCAGTTTTGCGATGCTGTACTTTTTTTTGCGTATTTCTGGCTGAAGCCGGCACAATGTTCCATTTTTCGGTTAATTATTATATTTACTATTCAGGGTTGTGTTATATAACTCACAATTTGTTAATATAGTAATATTACATTTTTAAAGAAGTAAAATATTGTAACTAGGTACTTTACAATACATTATTATCTAATGGGTTATTTTTAAAAACCTTTTTCATTCACTTGAATAGCGATCTTGAAACTGGGCACTGAAAACAGGGCTAGCGCCACTCGGCTACGATCCATTGAACTAGAGGAAGTAACGTCTTCTACCCGCTCTGGCAGTAGTAAAAAAGTATTGGTGAAAATATAATGTCCCATTTGATATATTATATTATACTTTCTTGTACATCGAAAACTATAATTTTGTGTCAAAATGTACTTACAACAACACAAAAATGTTCAGTTTTGCGAAGCTGTACTTTTTTTGCGTTCTTCTCTCTGAAGCTGACAGAATGTTCCAGTTTACTGTTGATTATTATACTCGTATGTACGATTCAGGAGTGAATGATATAACTCAAGAGTAGTTAATGTAGTAGTATTACATTTTTTAAACAAGTAAAATGTTGTGATAAACTATAATATACTTTTATCTAGTGGGTATTTTAAAAACATCTGCATTGACTCGAATAGCGCTCCTGAAACCGAGAACAGAAAGCAGAGCGAGCGCCGCTCTGCGACGAACCGCTGGACTAGTGGAAGTATCGTCACTTTCTCTTCTACCCGCTCTGATTCAAATTTTAACTATGCTCAATTGAATCGTGTTAATATACAAAAAATATATATGCAATAATTGCAATGCAAAAAAATTGGGTAATGAGCGAAGCAGATTATCTTGCGCTGTTGTAAAAGTTGTTCCCTGGATCAAACATCCTATTTTAATTATGTAATTACTTTATATTTATTTCTAACAGGTGCAGCGGAGCGCACGGGTACGGCTAGTATATATATATATTTTAAGAATTCTTACCTAAAGAAATACCCAACCATTACATGGAGTTCAGAGAGGATCGAATGTTCTTAAACTAGTGAAACATGGATGCAGAGCGCGGAAGTGCAATATGTATAGAAGGAGCAAGAAACGCTCAGAATTGTACTTCGGCAAGCCTGCAGGGGAAGTGGCTGACTACGCAGAAGCGTAGACGGAAGGAAAGTACTAAAACTAGACTGGAAGAGCCTGGATGTTTCCCGCAATCTAATCAGGCGAATTCCGAGGCAGCGCCTTATCTGCACAGCAGCCAGCTTCCTTCTCCTTCTCATTACATCACCCCAGTAATTCGCTCATCTCTGCATCTGAACTCTCCAAATGCGTGTTTCCCAAACTGCACCACATCCACCGTTGGTGTACACGAACAAAATGTCACTGAGATATAAATATAGGCCTACTACAATCTAAGATATGTTCTCCGCAAATAGCTTCCGTTGTGATATAACTAGGGATGTGATTTTATGGTGATTAATTAATTTACCCTGATTTCTGTGATCAAAATGGCTTAATTTCGGTGAATATTTCGTAAAAAAAAAATAAAACAAGACATTTCGTGCATATTTCGCACCTTAAAGAAATTTAGATTTAATAATAGTACATTATGCAACGAACCTATAATGGCAGTAATTAAGACGCGAGTATGTTTGTTTATGAAACGAGCGCAAGCTCGTTTCATAATTTTCATACGAGCGTCTTAATTACCATTATAGGCAAGTTTCATACGACTTTTTATGCTCGACCATATTTCTAACTTGAAATTATTCATAAGTATTCATGTTATGGTTATGTAAGTGAGGAGCGGAACTGACCTGAATTGTGAGATGTGCGCAGACGCGAAAGTATTGATTTTTTCCGAGGCACGAATGTCATTGACCTTGATATAATCTAGAGAATAACATGAAGATTAGTCTTGATATAGCCTGGAAATTGATTTAGAATTGAAAAACGAGATGACAAATTGAACTTATTTGAATGTTATTTACAATTAACGCTAATTATTATAGTAACAGAACATAACCTTCTGCGATAGTATTGGATTTCCAGCCTCCGTGACTTTTCGCTAATTGTCTTTCGATTGCATATCCGAGAATAATCGATACTTGCGGTTTTATAATGGTACTACAATGGTGATTTGTCATTGGCTGAACAACTGAATTATAATGAATAGGTGTACTTTAATGAGGTGCATTAAAGGGCTACTACCAGGTTTATAATTACTACATTTCGGCATGGTCGAGCATAAAATGATTTTTAAAATTATTATTGAAACAATCTCTTTGAAACTAACAGATAATCATTAATTGAATTCCTGATTCAATTTCATTCGACTGTCACAGGGTGACGGCAATGTATTGTTGATTTCACGATGGCAGTTGTTAGGTTATTTAAGCAATGAAATTTACAGATCCAGAATTTAAAAAATTATATGACAGACTTCCCTGTATTATATGTGCCGTGTATTGTAAAACAAGTTTATTTCTATCCTAAGTATATTTTTTCTATCTTATCTTGGTTACTATATCAACATAATCTGTACTAATTATTACACTACTGATAATAAGTTAATATTAATCCACCAATCTCAACATCGTCTCTTTTTTCACTCAGTTATTACTAGCATTATTATTACAAACTTTCTTATTATCATCTTTATGTGACCTTTTTTCTTAAGTATTTTGTCTACAAAGTATGTATATTTATATAAGTTTCTATCTACTCTTCTTAAGAATGTGATCTTAGTGCAAGAATTATAAATTTTATTTTGGAAACATTAGAGATTTCTATTTTTGTGAATTAATAATCTGTGTAATCAGAATCTTAAATTTTAATTCAGAAAAAATAGGTATGTTTGGTGAAAAATGTAAAATTGTATGTCATTTTCAAGTCTTTTTATCAAAACGGAACTGTCCCCGAACACGAGCTTTGCTCTTTCGGGGTACTTTCATGTAACGTTTCTATGTATTATTAAATTTAGCATCGATGAGATTGGTGATAGCGAGATGGTATCTGGCGAGATGAGGCCGAGGATTCGCCATAGATTACCTGACATTCGCCTTACGGTTGGAGAAAACCTCGGGGAAAAAAACCCAACCAGGTAATCAGCCCAGGCAGGAATCAAACCCGTGCTCCTGCGCAATTCTGGATCGGCAGCCAAGTGCCTTAGCCGCTGAGCTACGCCGGTAACTTGTAATTTGTAAACTTATTCTAATAATATTAATAAAATCATGCAACAGGGCCCTGGTCAGTTTACATAGGCTACATACAGGCCTACAAATCTGCAGATCTTTATTTGTCTTTAATTTGCTGTGTCGCTTTATTGACAACGGAAATATCAATAGCTACCTCGATTGCAACATAAAGACATGACCTACCACTGCATGACATGTGATACAAATATGGCGTGCGGAGACCAGAATTGCGTAAATCTTCTACGTATATTACACAGCTTGTATTCCTGTGGTTTGTTTTTTTCCAATTTGAAGTATTGATATTCAGGTATTACAACAGTGCAATACAACGATAAGTTGTTAGTACGCAGTAGGTCAGTAAGTCTTATCATTCCACGTGCAATATTTGCATTCCATGTCAGGCGTTCATTGAGCTGATACTTTTGATGAATAAGTCTTTTTCAGAGAATCTTCCAGTTTCCTAGTTTCACAAATTTCATTCCATTAACAATCTCAACTGCACATTACTTTTCCCCTACTTTCATTGAAAAAATCTACAGTGACACTCGTGGAGGGCAAAGCCGGAGTTTTTCTCGAGGCTTCCAAATATTAGGCATCTACATCATTTCGTCAACATTGCTCCATTATGTCATCATTCTATAGCATTCTTCGAACTCCGGTTGGCGACGCAAGGCGGCTGGCCTAGGGACGAGGGGGAGTTGCCTCCTCGAAATCTGGGTACGCAGCGAACCTTATGTAGTCAGCTGGTGTGGGTTTGAAAATGCGCCTAGCGAAATAGATCGTAAATGGTCACAGAGCTAGGTCATAGTGCCCCCCTCCATTCCATTCCATTCCATTCCCCTAATTTTCTACCAATTTATTTTGTTAATTTTGTAATTGATTATTTATTAGTGGTTATACGCTTGGAAGTAAATTCCGAAAAGACTAAGTTTATTATCATGTCTCGTGACCACAACATAGTACGAGATAGAAATATACAAATTGGAAATTTATCTTTTGAAGAAGTGGAAAAATTCAAATATCTTGGAGCAACAGTAACAAATAATATAAATGACACCAGAGAGGAAATTAAACGCAGAATAAGCTTTTGTCATCTAGACTGCTTTAAAAAACTGAAAATTATTATTTATAAAACAGTTACTGTATATTACCGGTTGTTCTGTATGATTGTGAAACTTGGACTCTCATTTTGAGAGAGAACAGAGGTTAAGTGTGTGCTTAGGAAAATATTTGGGTCTAAGAAGAATGAAGTTACAGGAGAATGGAGAAAGTTACACAATGCAGAACTGCACGCATTGCATTCTTCACTTAACATAATTAAGAACATTATGTTCAGGCGTTTGAGATGGGCGTGGCATGTAGCACGTATGGGTAATTGTCACTACCAGTTTTAGCGAAAACAGTCACGGTATTACCAACAGTTTCAAATATAAATACCGTAAGCCGAACGACGGGAACCTTGAATTAAATTAAATAAATTTACATTTAGGGCCGATTTCACCAACTTATTTAACTTTCATTGTCAGTCTTTTTAATTGGTACTTAAAGAAACAATACATTTCACCAACACAAATTGGGCTTTAAGCTCTCATTAAACCGCATTTAATTTAATTGGTGCATATATGGTCATCAAAAATATTAATACTGCATTAACGACGATAATTTTCATCGTGGTGAGGTGAATGACGGACTTAATAATAATAATAATAATAATAATAATAATAATAATAATAATAATAATAATAATAATAATTATTATTTATTTATTTATACTGGCAGAGTTAAGGTCATAGGGCAGGCCTGCAGAACTGTAGCTCTTGAGAGCGACTGCTTTCCTCCCCTCGTTTACCCCACACACCTTTTCTACCTGTGCGGTCACGGCGTTCTAGTTACGCTCAGCTGCATCAACATTCATTCTCGGAGCGGAAGTCGATCATCCCCAATAGAAGTGGAGTGAGGCTGACGTCATAGTTCCCCTACTTTGCGAGTTCTGCAGGCCTGCCATAGGGCCTTCTCTTACACTCTACCAGGTCGCAAAGTATACAAACAGTGAAAATTTAACAAAAAGTTGAAGAACAGAATACTAGCATATTACAAAATAATAATAATAATAATAATAATAATAATAATAATAATAATAATAATAATAATAATAATAATAATAATAGCATAAGAAAATCGACACTAAACAACATGAAAATAATACTATATTAAAAAAAAAAAGAAAATAAAATACATCGGAATATAGTAAAAGCAATTCGTTTAGTACAGATAGTTAATATGGAAAACGTAAGGAAGAATATAACAAAATGGAATGTAATAAAATAATAGTAAAAAGAAAAGAAATACAAAAATTAAATAAAATTCATAATAAAAAAGGGTATGATAATAAATTCATCTGGTGATCAAGAGAACAAAAAAGGGGAAAGGAAGGAAATTAAATATATATTTTTACAAAACTATCGCAGGGAATAATATCTGAATATGATGGTTTCTTGCCAAGACGGTGAGGATAACTTCCGAAAGAGAAAATAATTTTAATATAATGGACGAGAAAGATTTGCAAATGCGGTTTAGTCTAAGCAAAACATCAGAATTGAATATTTTGAATAGTATACTGTAGAGGATGATTTAGAATTTTCAACTGATAAACAAATTCTTCATATTTAATTATTATTATTTTATTAAAAAAATTGAATACCTCCTTCGAACAAGTTAACTCACATTTGGGAGTTACAACGCTGTTCAAGGGAAGTGTTCATTTTTTATGAAATAATTAAAGTAGGAAAATACACTATTTGTATACTGGAAATTAAATTAAAATAGAATTTAATTCAAATTAGTCTGAACTTGCTACTATCAGCAAAGCAGTACTCAAGTTTGTATTCCCTTATCAACACATTTCAATATGTTGTATTTGCATGAATTAATGAAAAATGGGAATAATAAGTGACTAGAATGAAAATAAATCGAAATCGCGACACAAAAACAATGCTCTCAAATGATCGAATAGTCATATCAAACAACGAAAATAATTTAGCAAGATACAAACTGAATAAATAGAAGATTATGGAATGAGAACTTTAACCGAGAACTAAAAAACAAATGCATTTAAGGGACAATATTCAATAACAATTAAAACAGTGATAATAAAATTATTGAACAAACCAGTTCATTTAACTATCTGGTATGCTTACTATTCCATTAAAATGAAAAAAGACATAGAGGACTATATAATCAAATATCAATATTATACGAGATACAGGAATTATTATTAGTAACATAATAAACACACAAAATCTTCTATTAATACTGCAATAAAAGTTTATAACACTTAAATTTATAACACTTTGGCCCTTCCAATATTAATTTGTTACAGTAAAATAAAACAGTTAAACAAAGAAAGTAAAGGATTATGTTAACAAAAACAGTTAAAAGGAATAAATAGACAAACAAAAAAGGAAGAAAAGGACTACTTCAACCAAAAAAAAAATGAAATGGAAAAAATAAACAAATAAACAATGAAAGGAAGGGACTACGTGAAGCAAATAAAATTAAAGGGAAGAAATAAATAAATAAACAGTAAAAGGAAAAGGGCTGCGCCAACCGGAAACAATTAAAAAGAAGAAATAAGCAAATAAACAAAGAAAGGATTACGTGAAATAAAAACAACTATGAGAAAAAATAAACAACTATTCGAAAAAGACCTACGTGAATAAAAACAATTAAAGGGAAGAAATAATAAAATAAAAAAAGAAAGGAAAGGACTATGTGGACAAAAATAATGAAACGGACTAAATAAAGAAATAAAAATAGAAAGGAATGGACTACGTGAGCCAAAAACTATTAAAGGATAAAAATAATGAAATAATGAATGAAAGAAAATCACTACGTCAATTAAAAGCAATTAAATGAATAAATGATCAAAGAAAGGACTACGTGAACCAATAACAATTAAAGGGAATAAATAAAAAAATGAAAATCGAAAGGTAAGGACTATGTCGAACAAAAACAATTAAAGAGAACAAATATACAAAAAAGGAGAGGACTATGTCGACCAAAAAAATTAAAGAGAACAAACAAACAAAGAAAGGAAAGAACTATGGCGACAAAAAAGAATTGAAGAGGACAAATAGACAAAGAAAGGAAAGGACTATGTGGAACAAAAAAATTAAAGAGAACAAATAGACAAAGAAAGGAAAGGACTATGTGGAAAAAAAAAATTAAAGAGAACAAATAGACAAAGAAAGGAAAGGACTATGTGGAACAAAAAAATTAAAGAGAACAAATAGACAAAGAAAGGAAAGGACTATGTGGAACAAAAAAATTAAAGAGAACAAATAGACAAAGAAAGGAAAGGACTATGTGGAACAAAAAAATTAAGGAGAACAAATAGACAAAGAAAGGAAAGGTCTATGTGGAACAAAAAAATTAAAGAGAACAAATAGACAAAGAAAGGAAAGGACTATGTGGAACAAAAAAATTAAAGAGAACAAATAGACAAAGAAGGGAAAGGTCTATGTGGAACAAAAAAATTAAAGAGAACAAATAGACAAAGAAAGGAAAGGTCTATGTGAAACAAAAAAATTAAAGAGAACAAATAGACAAAGAAAGGAAAGGACTATGTCGACCAAAACCAATTAAAGAGAACAAATAAACAAAGAAAGGAAAGAGCTATGGCGACCAAAAAGAATTAAAGACAACAAATAAACAAAGAAAGGAAAGGACTATGGCGACCAAAAACAATTAAAGAGAACAAATAGACAAAGAAAGAACAGGACTATGGCGACCAAAAACAATTAAAGAGAACAAATAAATAAAGAAAGGAAAGGACTATGGCGACCAAAAACAATTAAAGCGAACAAATAAACAAAGAAAGGAAAGGACTATGGTGACCAAAAACAATTAAAGAGAACAAATAAACAAAGAAAGGAAAGGGCTATGGCGACCAAAAAGAATTAAAGAGAACAAATAAACAAAGAAAGGAAAGGGCTATGGCGACCAAAAACAATTAAAGAGAACAAATAAACAAAGAAACGAAAGGGCTATAGCGACCAAAAACAATTAAAGAGAATAAATAAACAAAGAAAGGAAAGGACTATGGCGACCAAAAACAATTAAAGAGAACAATAAAGAAAGAAATGAAAGGCCTACGTGAACCAAAAACAATTATTATGGGGAAGAAATAAACTAATGAACAAAGAAATCAAAGAACAACGTGAATAAAAACAATATTGGCTGGAAATAAACAAAGAAAGGAAAGAACTATATGACCAGAAAACAATTAAAGAGAAAAAAACAAACAAATAAAAAAGAAATGAAAGGACTACACGAACCGAAAAAGTTATGGAGAATTAATAAACACATAAAAGGACTACGTGAACCAAAATCAATTGTGGGTAAGAAATAATCAACCAAACAAAGAAAGGAGAGAACTACGTGGACCAAAATCAATAAGAAGTAATCAAATAAACAAAGAAAAGAAAGAACTACATGAACCAAAACAATTATGAGGAAGAAATAAACAAAGAAAGGAGAGAACTACGTGAACGAAAATCAATTGTGGGTAAGAAATAATCAAACAAACAAAGAAAGAAAAGGACTACGTGAACCAAAAGCAATTATGGGTAAGAAATAATCAAATAAACAAAGAAAGGAAAGGTCTACGTGAACCAAAAACAATTATGGGTAAGAAATAATCAAATAAACATAGAAAAGAAAGAACTACATGAACCAAAACAATTATGAGGAAGAAATAAACAAAGAAAGGAAAGAACTACGTGAACCAAACTCAATTGTGGGTAAGAAATAATCAAACAAAGAAAGAGATGAAAGAATTACGTGAACCAAAAATAATTATGGGTAAGAAATAATCAAATAAACAAAGGAAAGAAAGAACTACATGAACCAAAACAATAATGAGGAGGAAATAAACAAAGAAAGGAAAGAACTACGTGAACCAAAAACAAATAGGGGGAAGAAATAATCAAACAAAGAAAGAGATGAAAGAACTACGTGAACCAAAAATAATTATGGGTAAGAAATAATCAAACAAACAAAGAAAAGAAAGAACTACATGAACCAAAACAATTATGAGGAAGAAATAAACAAAGAAAGGAGAGAACTACGTGAACGAAAATCAATTGTGGGTAAGAAATAATCAAACGAACAAAGAAAGGAGAGAACTATGTTAACCAAAATCAATTATAGGTAAGAAGTAATCAAATAAACAAAGAAAAGAAAGAACTACATGAACCAAAACAATTAGGAGGAAGAAATAAACAAATACAGGAAAGAACTACGTGAACCAAAAACAAATATGGGGAAGAAATAATCAAATAAACAAAGAGATGAAAAAACTACGTGAACCAAAAATAATTATGGGTAAGAAATAATCAAATAAACAAAGAAAAGAAAGAACTACATGAACCAAAACAATTATGAGGAAGAAATAAACAAAGAAAGGAGAGAACTACGTGAACCAAAATCAATTGTGGGTAAGAAATAATCAAACAAACAAAGAATGGAGAGAACTACGTGAACCAAAATCAATTATGGGTAAGAAGTAATCAAATAAACAAAGGAAAGAAAGAACTACATGAACCAAAACAATTAGGAGGAAGAAATAAACAAAGAAAGGAAAGAATTACGTGAACCAAAACAAATATGGGGAAGAAATAATCAAATAAACAAAGAGATGAAAGAACTACATGAACCAAAAATAATATGGGGAAGAAATAAACAAACAAAATGATGATGATAGAGAAGACGAAGAAACAGCAGAAAGTAAATAAGATATTCGAGCTTCATAACATGATGTTTTCTATATGCGAAAGCTTCCGTTGATTTTGCTGTTAGTACGAAATCAATGAGTGCTTGTCGTGGCCTACACACATCCTTTGTTGGAGTGCATTCCAGGGCCTGCACCGCCACGCCTTTACCTGGGTACAGCAGCTGCCGCCTCGCCTTGCCTCGCCTCGCCTCGGGACATCCTGTTTCTCTATGGAGGATGCACAAAATATTTTCTGGTCGGAGACGATTAGTTCGTGACTTGGAGCCCGAACTCCTTTCCCACCCTCCCGTGAAATCTTTGTTCGGGCGCCCGCTATTATAGATCCTGGCTACCACCTGGGACGTCTAAAAAAAACCAAGATCTCATTTATAGCTTGCATTTAACACCCACCCTTCTTCCTCACACAAAGAACCGTCCTAAAGAATGACCTTGAAGCAAGCATCTGCGAGATTTCTTTGTTCGTCTGAGGTGGAACAAAGACACAGGCTTTCTTCAATTTCGTTTTTGTCCAGTTGCAACGTCGCATACTTGCTTTAAAAACTGTTGCGTGCATTGTCTTAAAAATGTTATTGCTTTCTGTTGACTTCAAAGAAATTTAATGCTTCTAGTACACTCAGAACATGATAATGTGATAAATTATACTTACATAATATAATATGTCTGACTAGATTTGGGTATTTTTAGTATTTATGTAACCTTTACATATTACATCTATTTAATGAATAGTATGTGTTGTGAAAATAGAGACTGGACTAAATAGAAGTGTTAGGGATAGGGGAATTAGTTTCAGATAGTTTTTAGAGCGATAAATAATGTCACAGTATTAAAGTACGAAATACTGTAGATGAGGTGATAAGAGAAAAGATGGGACACGCAAGGACACGGTGTTAAATAAAGGAAGATAAGTGCATGAATCGCCCACTAAGTTTATAAATGATGTAAGTAATATAAGAACGGGAATGCTGGCCCGAATACAGGAATGTGAAGGGCCAGCAGAACCAAACGTTTGAGTGACAATAAATCATATATCATTAGATCTTTTAGTCTTTGTACACAATTCCCGAGAAAATTTCGATTCAAGGGAGACTGATTGAGTTTCAAAATTTTTTACAATTTTAATCCGATTTCTTTCATTTTTAAATCGTTTGTTCGATGCATTAAGAACAGGATGTGTACAAATTTTCAGCTCAATCGGACTGCTAGCTTCGAAGTTCATTTATTTTAATAATGAAAATTCGTGATATTGAAATATTCCATGCGTGCGTTTTGAAAACTAGACATTTATTTATTCACATCTTTCATTAACATAATAATACTTTTAGCATCTAACTTTGAATATACTTAACATTTCTCAACGTTAGATCGTAGGGCATATATGCATAAACACGTACAAATATTTCAACCGAATTTGGTAAAGGTTACATGCGCATGGAGTATTTTGAACATCATAAACGCAGTTTCCCCTTGTTCTCCTTGTATTTCCCTTATGCCCCTTGCTCTCCTTGTTGACACTTCCACACGTAGATCTATGTTAATCTATGCACATGTACACATGTTAATTATTTATTGTCCCACAGTTTATATTCACTTTCATACTTTTTAAGTTCATATTTGAGGAAGAATAAATCAAAATGGACTTAGAGCATAATTAAATATTTTTCAGAAGAGAGGAATTTTTAAATAATCTATAGAACAACTAATAAATAATTAATCGATCATTGCTTTTTAAAACGGTAGACATATTTGAGGCTCATGCAAACATGGAAGAAGCACTTTTTAAAGGAAGCCAACAGCACAGACTGATGCATTACTATCAAAACAGTGGAATTCCAGAAATGAACTTCGTTCGTGGCTGAGCTTAACGAGTTTTGTTTCGACACTCCTAATTTACTCTTTTACGAAATTCATGTTTCATGTCTGCAAGAAAGGTATAATTTAAACTTAAGGAGCTCAATTTCAAAACGTCTCTTGTCCACCTGATAACGAACATGAGCTCCCTGTGTCCACACATTCTTCAAATATAACTCTACATACAATTGTCACGATTTGGTTTCAGAACACCCTCTAAATCACTAAAATCTTGCTTTAAAAGTGACTATTGGAATCAAACTTACTCCTGTTCACAGTTAAATTGCTACAAAATATTAGTCCCAGCTTTGAAATCAAGAACTCTGATACTCCCATTTGATCCTATATGCACCCAAACTGTTTAGTTTCATAATATCTCTTGCCTAACTGGTAAGAAATTTTAGACCTAAAAACGTTTTTCGTGATTTCCCACAAAGTTATGGGAATGGACAAGAGTCGTTTTGAAAATAACCTCCTCATTTTGTACTATGCTGAAAGTGCTACGATATTGTTGGGTCATTCTGCCATGCCAGAAAGAACTATTAGGCCTAAATAGCTAAAAGACTTTTGATGATCCTGCATAGTGTCATAGATCTCTCACCAATATATTGTACGTATATTTTAGAAGCGTCTCTATACGATTTCGTTTCCGTAGTACCATACAAATGTCTGCTTCGAGTGTTAATAGTGAATATTTTTTTTTTCTTTTTTTTTCACTGAAGTCTTTCACCGTGGCAGTAGGTGGTAAAAGAATTATCTGGACAGGATTTTGGGCCCTAAGGGCGGAACCTTTGTTCTTCTCCACAGTTTCCAATACGTCTGACACTCTCATATTGATGGAGAGAGGTCAGATCGTGAAACTGCCCACTGATCTCCATTTGTTACAGTGCAAGAATTAATGGAATCTTATCACCACGTCTCCTGAAACCTACGCTTTTATGTCAGGGTGCAGACAACACTTTGGTTTTAAGGTTATAACACTTTCTCACACTTTCATCTCGCACTGCTTAATGGACAGGGAAGCTTTCAGTACTGTTGCCAAACAATAGTGAGCACCTATTTATTGCTGTGGTATTTGTATCTTAATGTTAACGTAGGCGACAGTTCGGTGTACCCCGATAACTCAACGAGTAAGAAGAAGGTCAGAGGGGATTAGCATAGGGACATCGGTACGTAGAAATTATAAAGTCTTGGCCTTACAATCACATTATGTATGTGGTAACATTAATTATGCATATTTTGGGAGGGGGTATTTGCACTATGTCACCTATCTAGAAACGTTCAACGTTTCGAAGTTACATGACGGTCCCCAGATATTGGTGTGTCACTCTTTGTTACGCAATAAAAATATCCAAAAATCTCGAATCACTGGAAGTTAAAAATCATACTTAGGTAACATTATGCCTCACATTCTGGACCCAGAATAGGCCTATTGAAAGAAGATATTAAATTCCGAGCAATACTATAGAATTTAGATTTTCTTGTTGGAAGGGAGGGAAGGAGGAAGACTTCAGTAGAAACAGTAGCAGCAGATGTAATAGTAATAGTAATAATAATAATAATAATAATAATAATAATAATAATAATAATAATAATACTTACAAATGGCTTTAAAGAACTCACAGGTTCATTGCCTCCCTCACATCAGGCCGCCATCGGTCCCTATCCCAAGCAAGATTAATCCAGTCCCAACCATTATATCCCATCTCCCTCAAATCCATTTTAATATTATCCTCCCATCTACGTTTCGGCCTCCCTAAATGTCTTTTTCCCTCCGGTCTCTCAACTGCCAGGTCTACATTTCGTAAACGAGTAGCCTGATATGCTCCAGGAACCTGAAGCTCTTCCTACATCAACTTCGAACATACATACTGCCCCGAAAACTTCACCGCAGTCTATTTTCACTATTGCAATAAATGAAATGAAGGGATAATTGAGTACCCTGAGAAAAACCTTATGCAACTCTGCTCCTACCACGCCCTGGCCAGGGATCGAACAATGATCATTTGGATGGAAAAACCAATACCCAAGCTCTTGCGCTGCAAACGAGGGTTCTGCATATGTTGCAGAGAGGGTTTATTTTGCATATAATTCGTCAGATTTAATTCTGAGAATTCATACATATACTGTAATGTTGTTTTGAAAGTACGACAGGGGAATAAATTACACCGTCCGTCGGTCGCTTCATGATGAATTCCTTCCCATTTCTCTTTCAAATTTCTTAGACTTGATAGATAGTGCAGCACCGCGCCTTCAAGACCACATGGAAGTGAATATGTCGTATAGGAGCATCACATTCCTGAGCTCTCAGCCTCTCCCAGGACGTCCGATTGCACCACATTTCTGAGTCCTCGAGGCCGATTATCTAAGTTATCTCTTTTCTGATCTCGGGGCACCATTCTTGTCGTTCAGTTTCAGGTATAAAGGCGGTTGCACTTATCCACCTCTCTAATGCGTCGGGGCAGAAGTACAACCTAGTTCAAAAAACCAACAAGGGTAGGAGATTGCGATTCGAAACTGAGATATTTCAATAAGCCCAACAGCAATTTCTGAAACTGAAGAGTATTTATTTATGTATTTATTTATTTATTTAATGCAGGGCTGTAGAGTTTATCTTTAGCCGTGATAATGGTAACATGCAATAGTGTGAGACAAGTAAAGAAATATACAAATAAACAAACATTGAGAAGAGTACATAAATAGTTCATCTCAGCAAGAATGATGGGATATAATTATATTTGGATGCCCAACAACTTCTCTCTTGCTTCCCAGTACTTCTCTACCAGTGTTGTGGAGGACAGATTGGGACAATCCATTAGATGGTCTGCGTCCATTACGATGTTCTGGTTGCAGAGTGGGCAGTTAGGATTCTGGAGTAAACCAATGCGGCATAGATGTTTACCCAAGCAATCATTCCAGTTGCTAATCGGAATTTGGCAACTGCTTCTCTCCTTGGCCGATCTGATACCGAAGTTACATTGTTTTTGCATTCAGAGGAGCTTATGTTATCTTGCAGAGATTTTTTATAAGTGTCCTTTACCTTCTGTCGTATGATGGTTGATGCTCGACTGTAGGGCATTTCACAAACATAGGACACGATTTTAGTGCCTTCTTTGCAAGAGAATCAGCACATATATATACATATATATATACATATATACATATATATATATATATATATATATATATATATATATATATATATATATATATATCTCAGAGAATATATGCATATGTTTTTCTTTCTTTCTTCGAGTATTAAATAAAATTCATAATATCTTACACTTTCTCGCTATGAATAATTGAAATGTGGTGAAGTTTGTTGGAGTAACTTCTCTTGGAGTGCATTGTAGGTGAGTAAGCAAAGGCCCTAAGTCCTTTAAACAACCAAGGGTTGCCAATACTAAGTTTATTAGTCAATCTGAAGTTACAAGTTGATGATATACAGTGGTGATATGAAGATGAATCTTAACCACGAGGTCAACTGTGGTCCATCCCAGGCATCTGTAGAGTAGAAAGACGAAATAGACCTCTGCGCAAGTGGTATGTGGGAGGACTAGGACCAATGACCGCTCTGGGGGAGGCATTGGTTGAACGAAGTTACCAATCGCTTGCAGGAAGGGGATCATTTATATCTGAACTCCCTACCAAGAACATCTTACCCCTTAGCGACCTCGAGCTGATGCTGCCCGCAATACACTCCAGCACAGATTGACTCCGCCCCCATATGCGCGATGTCACTCTACAGATTCCTGGCACCGGCCATAGTCGTCGAACCTGTACTAATGGTAGTTTCTGTTCCTCGTTAGTCACAACGCCATTTTATATCATTGCATACGTGACGCTATCGTGACCTTTGGAATCTGTCTAAGGGGTAACGGTCTTGGAAGCGTCTAGAAGCCATCGTGACCATTGGAATATAACAAATGAATAACGCTCATGACCGCGTCTGGAAGCCACGCCAAGTATTTGACTGGCTTAGGACTTTATCCGATAATCCTTAAGAATTGCTTCTATTATTAACACACATACACTCATGATTCAACCTGCTATTGTAGGCTAGTTTGCTGTCTTATACAAAATATGAGGATAAGACACACTTATTAAATGTACAATATTAATAATATCACTCTTAATATTAAACATAATCATTAGGGACCGGATTTTTATGTAATATCAAGGTGTGAAATATCTACATATTTATATAAGAAAAATAAGATGAATATGTACCAAAATATGTAAAATCATGAAAATATTTAATATCAATATCTGGCAGGTAGGCCTATAGGAAAGGTAAGACTCTCCAGTTGTGATTTCATAGAGCACCCGACTTTTCTACCGCACACTTGACACATTACTATTTTGCCATCTGTAGTGAAACTTAGAAATTAAATCACAGCTGAGGTGCTGAGGCGAATGTCACACGGAACCTGGCGACGCTTTGTTTTGTGTGAAGAGAATTATGGGGAACATACCTACTAATCCTTTAGACACTTAGGACACAAGTTAGTGTAAAGTGGACGTATATCTGAATTATGAATTACATAAATAATGTGTATATTTGAGGTATTTATAGGGGATAGCTTTGTGCCCACCCTGTAGATACTATAAAAACCCCTAACCATGCGGCTCATGTCAGACTTGACACAGGTTTTCCATGGAAGGGTTAAGAAGAGGGTGAGTAAGGTTGCAAATTTCATGGGAACGGCTTGTTAAGACGTGTGCAGAACAATTATGGTTCGAGACAAATCATGTCGTCCTTTTCCCACTTCACCGCATGAAGACAACGCTACTCTATGAGTGATTTTTACAATACAAGGTAGTTGTATGAGAAAAGTTGCCTTTTATTCATTCATATTTACAGTGGGCCGTATGGGGCGAGTGCCTATAGTACTTTCTGGAACTAAGGACGTTATGTTTCGTCCCGAAATATATCTTTTCTTGGGTAGGTAAAAAGGCTTTTTAAATATGTGTATTTCAAATTGTAAACTTCACCAGCAAAAGTTTATTTTTTTTCCTTTTAGAGAAGTAAAAATGAATAAAACCCCTAAATATGTAGATTTATGTAATATCAAGCCATAATATGTAATGTGGTATAAATATGTAAAAATATGTAATATCAAATTTTAATATATTGATGGTAATTACAAGATTCGCAAAGATTTATTTATATACGGTTAAGTTGAAAGGAATATAATATGTAACTACATAAAAATCGGGTCCCTAATAATCAGAATAGTAATATTCCTATAGTGAGTGGATACTTATCACAGAAGTATGGAAGTTTCGAACAAAACACGATGTATGTATTTCATATGCAGGATTCAGGGATAAATTGACTCTTTTCTACGATTTTGACATTTATCACAGCCACCGGCGTCGCTCAGTCGGTTAAGGCGCTTGCCTGCCGGTCTGAAGTTGCGCTCGAGAGCGGGTTCGATCCCCGCTCGGGCTGATTACCTGGTTGGTTTTATCCGAGGTTTTCCCCAACCGTAGGGTGAATTCCAGGTAATCTATGGCGAATCCTCGCCCTCATCTCGCCAAATACCATCTCGCTATCACCAATCTCATCGACGCTAAATAACTTCGTAGTTGATACAGCGTCGTTAAATAACCAACGTAAAGAAAAAAAGACATTTATCATAAAAATAGAGAGTGAACATTAGCGCTACTGCAGTCTTAGAAAAATGTTTTGCCACTCAGATACTTTGTAAGTCCCAGAAAGGAGGCATTACGCGTGATCAGACATACAACGAAATAAAATTAATTTTATTACCTCAACTAGTCGTTATCTTGTGAATTAGGTTGCTCGTCCTCTGATCATGCGCACTGCCTCCTTTCTGGGACTTTTAAAATATCTATGCGACAAAACTTTTTTCTAAGTCTATAATTATATCACAATTAACTATTGCAGTAACTCCCGCCTAGGCACATTCTTACCACACCAATTGACTACTGAAGTTCGGTGCAAGTAGGTATGTCATCAACTAAGCAATAGGGGACTGCTATCAAAATAAGAATGGAATATAAATCAGTCGGAATGATGTTAATGCTTATCATGGTGTAACCCCAACTGCGAATTTGTCTACCAAAAGTGTCAATGTGGATTTTTCAATGAAAATTTCAAGCCTTACCGGGATTCGATCCCGAATTATGTGTGTAACAGACTGATGATCTCGACCATAAATGTCCAATTGTAACTCTTACGAGGTAACCCCTGGCGTAAGCAACCGACAGCGCTTATTCTTTAAGGTCGTTTTTCCTATTTTATATGGAAAGTTATTGACCTTAGCAGAGCATGCTTGACGTGCAGTATCTCCTGGTTCTATAGGCGTTTGGACACCCATGATCTAGACCACACAGCCATCGCAGAGTTTACGATTTTTACTTGTTTCCTGTCATTTTTGTTGTGGCTTTGTGGATAAAGCGTCAGCACGTAGAGCTGATAACCCGGGTTCGAGTCTCGGTGACGGAGAGAATTTTTCTCCGCTCCACCCATCCTTCATAACATTCTATAGTGGTGAAATATGGTTACGTCGAGGAACCCCGTTAAGTCCATGACTTGAGTTTCAAAACAAAAGCAACTATATGCTTTGTCCTCAAAAGCTTTCCATAAACAAGACTTTCGATGTTTCAACATAAAATTATGCGTCTAGATTGCGACTTCAATTTTTTTCACATAAAACTGTTCAGGTATGAACCGATGTACTTAATAACAAGGTTCAGTTGATAAATTATAATTAAGAAACACTATCTTGGATAATTTTGTACACTAATGGAGATCACGATGAATGATTCCAGCCAATGAGAAGGAGACAATCCAATGTCTCGCATCTTATGCCATCTATGCGAGAGATGTAGAACGTTTTTGTTCTACCCGTGGTTTGCAAAGTGTCCTGTGAATCGTTCGTTTACGATTCAAAAAGATATGGTTGGAATCGCAGACTGGGAAGAATCGTGAACGAATCGTTAGAATCGTGTTGCCCAACTCTACCCTCCATTGTTAAAGAAATGTTTGAACTTATCTCTTATTTCCCTTCAGGAGATTTTTAAGAATTTTGGCAGTCTTCGTAACGACAATAATTCCCCAGTACATCTGCACTTCGTACTTCGTACTACTTCTCCAAATTGAGTACACTTTTACCCTTACTATTGGCGTACAGTCTCCTCACTGATACCGTCTCAGGCGTAGGGTATGTGGATCGATGATACATAAAACTGTGTATCATGAGACTCGTGTATCGCCGTCTCATTGTGTATGGGTCACTTAATTTAATTCAAGAAAAGTAGGATCACAGATTAGTGTTGGTAGAATCAAGAGTGAAAAACGGCAGAACCCCATGAAATACATTCACAACATTGGCTTTCCCGCCACAATACAACTGCGCTATCGCCAAAATTTGAACTTGGGCCCGTCTTGTATATGCTTTGATCCTGGTTGAGTGAAAGAGAAGGCATGATGGATTTAACTCTACCAGGGAAAATCAAATTATTATTATTATTATTATTATTATTATTATTATTATTATTATTATTACGAAATGGAAATATAAAAATTGGAGATTTATCCTTCGAAGAGGTGGAAAAATTCAAATATCTTGGAGCAACAGTAACAAATATAAATGACACTCGGGAGGAAATTAAACGCAGAATAAATATGGGAAATGCGTGTTATTATTCGGTTGAGAAGCTCTTATCATCCAGTCTGCTGTCCAAAAATCTGAAAGTTTGAATTTATAAAACAGTTATATTACCGGTTCTTCTGTATGGTTGTGAAACTTGGACTCTCACTCTGAGAGAGGAACATAGGTTAAGGGTGTTTGAGAATAAGGTGCTTAGGAAAATATTTGGGGCTAAGCGGGATGAAGTTACAGGAGAATGGAGAAAGTTACAAAACGCAGAACTGCAAGCATTGTATTCTTCACCTGACATAATTAAGAACATTAAATCCAGACGTTTGAGATGGGCAGGACATGTAGCACGTATGGGCGAATCCAGAAATGCATATAGAGTGTTAGTTGGGAGACCGGAGGGAAAAAGACCTTTAGGGAGGCAGAGACGTAGTTGGGAGGATGATATTATAATGGATTTGAGGGAGGTGGGATATGATGATAGAGACTGGATTAATCTTGCACAGGATAGGGACCGATGGCGGGCTTATGTGAGGGCGGCAATGAACCTTCGGGTTCCTTAAAAGCCATTTGTAAGTAAGTAAGTATTATTATTATTATTATTATTATTATTATTATTATTATTATTATTATTATTATTATTATTATTAGGTACGAACCGATGGCGGGCTTGTGTGAGGGCGGCAATGAACCCCCGGGTTCCTTAAAAGCCATTAGTAGTTAAAACGAAAATGACAAAATGAGTGATTTGTGTGGTTTTAAAAATAAGCTATTCATTAATCATGAGGAGTAATTGATTCCAACTTCGGCACGCCAGAATTTGAACCTGAGTGTCCGTGGTAGACATTGCACCAGCTATTTACGTGTCGCTGCAATAAATAGCTTCGGTCGGATCTCGGACGCCGAGACACGCTAACGACAACAAGCACGCACCATCCCCTTGCATCAGTAGAGGGTTTTTGCTGCAATCGCTTTGGCAGAGGCAGGCTCTTCTGTACCACTGCCAAACTCTCGATTACCCAGACCACTTGTACATGCCCCGTTAAATTAGTGACAGAGGCATAGCTCGCATTCTCTTATCCAAGAAACCGTCTGTAGTTGCAGCAATGTCAAACCAGACCCTCTTGTAGAACTGCAGCTACCGAAGAAAGGAAGCGAATTGAGGAACAGGAGCTCTTTGGACTTTATCACGCCCAACTCAGCAACTTCCCGTTGATAAACAGTTTTGTGTGAAGCAATATCTTCGCAGAAACTTAAAGACAGGGTTCAAGAACATCTTGGAACTATGTTCTACAGGAAGTTTATCAACAAAGATAACGCAATTTTGTCTGACGAGGTTTAAAATAATAATACAGTACCGTAAACTGGGGTTACTTTGAACACAGAGGAAACTTTGACCGTTTTTTCAGAAAATCATATTTAGATTTCTACATGCTGCACTTGTTATAGATGGAGGTAAATTTGGTATGAGAATGATTTTATGATAATTTACCTCCATCTCTAATAAATGCAGCATATAGAAACCTAAATATGATTTCCTGAAAAAATGGTCAAAGTTTCCTCTGTGTTCAAAGTAACCCCAGTTTACGGTACACAAGTGCTCTCACAATATAGCCCTAATCTACATTATCATCAGGGAAAGGAAGTTCATGCCCTAAAACGTGAAGAATATGTATGCATTTAATAGCTATATATATATGCTATAAAATAGCTATATATATGCTATAAAATACGCATTATCAGTCTGAGATTATTTTAACAGAATAATAAGGTATAGGTAACTTACGTTTATTCTATGGATTTTGAAGTGTTTGCCTCATTGCTAAACGCTCCATTTATGCTGTTACAGCTCACAACTAAGTAGTGACGTATGTTTTCTGGTGTCATTCTTCGCCTGTTGTCTCTCAGCATAGCTTTGTAGCGCGAAAAACTTCGTTCTACGTCACAAGAATTACCTGCCATACATGTTATAGCATTGGACCATACACCAGTGCAGTGGCCTCTGTGATGCGGATCCTCAATGGTAGGTGGTAATGGTGGCTGATACACTTGTTGTTTTATAAAACCCCACAGAAAAAAATCACAAGTGAGGTCGGGGGAACGTGGAGGCCAATGCAAACATTCTAAATCTTCAGGTCAGCACGTCCAATCTATCTCCTTGGAAGTCGTGTGTTCAGTTCGTTTCTGACATCTAATGTTAATGGGGTGGTGTTCATCCTTCTGAAAAATGAGGTCTTCGATGTCCTGTTCCAGTTGAGGAAGAAGCCATAACTGTAACATGTCTAGGTACCACTTACGGATACTGGGCCCACTAGGTGAATCAACACCAAATTTTCTTTAAAATTCCGTTGTACAGTGACAACAGACTGGGATATGTGAAAATCTATCACACAAAATGCCTTCCTGTCTTCGTTTGCAGCCATGTTTCTGTTATATCGTCTCCTAGCAACGAAATTAATAAATATGCGACAGATTCGCCAACATAACAAAAATATTTGAGTTTCTCTTTCCATTGAAACCAATATCATGTTTTAAGTGTCTCCTAACGATAGTTAATCAAGTTTGTATTCGGAAAGATCATTTATAGTAACACTGTACTGCAGGCATGTCAATTGATGCCCACAGGAGCAAGCGCTTGCTTTAGAGCCAAGGAGAGTCTGAGCGCTTTACAGCGGAAAGGAAAGAGACAGACGAAAGAGGTGGTATATGCCGCTTGGTCAAGCTATATTCAGGGATGGCCAACACTGATTCAATAGATAAAGGGAAGAGAACTTATTCAAACTGTATCCATGTTAATTTTTAGATTTGCCTGAGAAGTATAAATGCATTATAAGAATATAAGTTTTAATTTTAATGCTCATTTTTCACAAGTTTGATTTTTTTATTCAAAAGAAATATTTTCTCAACTTTTCGTATAGAAAAGTGAAATTTTCAGGTATAAGCCTATTTATTTAGTAGCCTTACAGAATGTTTTGGTAAATCTAATATACCGTATATACGTATTACTGAAGATAGTGTACTGAAAATTTTGAAAATATTCGCATGGAAATTGTTTGTAAGGAAATGAATTAACAAAGCAACTACTGTTACATAATAAGCAAAAGATACGTGCCCATGTGTTGTAAAAATGTCAGCTCTATAGCTTCAGCAGATTTCGAGAAAATAATTTAATATTCTGATGATAGGAAGTTGCTCACAAATATCACCTTAAAAGCATAATGCGATAAGAGTTTTATTATGTAATATTAATTACACTTAAAACAGATACAGTACCTAGGTAACTTTGCTTTGTACTGTAATATAGTTTTGATTAGTTTATTGATTACTTTTGTAAGGCTAAAGATACCATCAATATAAATTCCAACTTATCATGTCATACTCAATCTCTTTCTTTGGAATATCACTTTCTTTATGAATGATGTGTTTCATCCACTTAATACTGTATAATATTATACTACTATGGAATTTAAGTGAATATTCCTTCTTAACTCTCTATTATGTTATTAAGATTTAAAACACAAGTGCAATATCTGAACTGCGACCGAACACGAGCGCTGCTCATTCGGTCTCACATTTTGTTAATACTACTGTATCTCCTTTTTTATATTGTTTGTATTATTTTATTTCTATTTCTCTTGTTTGTTTGTAATTATATTCTTTTGTATATTTAAATTTAAATAAATAAAAAAACATAATAAGAAATCAATGTTAGTACTTTTGTTTTACAGACAATATAGATAATATTAAACAGAAAGAACCCATATAAAAATAACGACATAAAATTTCACGTTCCGTTTGAAGTTGGTGCACCACTGTTTTCTTAATCCAACAGGTTGCTTATTCATATCCACAACCCTTCTCCTGTCCATACTTAGCGCTTGCTTCCCGCGCACGACGTCAAGGCCAGAAAAATGCGCTTGCTTTGACATCACTACTGTACTGTTATATTTTAATACTATGTACATTTTAATCACTCCTAAAATATTTACTATTCCTTCTGAACCACCCTGTATGTCGAAAAATCTGCCACATAGGACTATTGTGTTCTATTTTTCTTTCGAAAGAAGCAAAACTAAGGATATTTATTGCCGCCGAAAATGCATAGCCCTCGGTCGAGTCTGAACTAAGAACCTCTGATGCAATGACGAGAACTGTACCAAGGATGACAAGATATTACAGCACAATATAGTGTCAGTACAAATCAGCATCAAGCAGGCGTGTATCGTGGCTTCTTAGCGACTCCTACACAGCTGCAGAACATTTAGAGGAGTGAACCAATTTGGACGCGGCCTTTGTTACATCGCTACTGAGGGCCCAGCCCATCCTGGCGCGGCGCGGCGCGGCGCGGCGACCGCTTCCTCCCAGCTCGCCCGTACGATCTAGACAGCGATTTCATCATCTCATCTTCCGATCTTGTTAGAATGTTAGGAAACGCCCTTGGACAGTCTGGTCCGGTCTGATCCAGGGCCAAACTCTTATTACGTCACCACACTTTTTGTGTTAAATGTATGTATGTGTGTTAAGCAAGGTCCATTCGTCCCTTGCGTCTTGAAATTTTATAAGCGTTGCAGCAGAATAAAATGTGTATGTATGTATGTATGTATGTGAAACGTCCGACTGTTCGTCCTTATTAGGCAAGGGCTGTCAGAGATTACCGATTATACTAAACTTTATGGGACGCAGTTGCACAACGGATATGACGTGGAGCTAATTACCATGAAGATCATACGTTGCTGTCCGCTTTGGCCTCCGGAGGGCTATTCATAACGTACATGTTGCTTCGGAAATGCTGAAACATCTATCAGCAACTTACATTTTCCAAAAATGTACATCAGGCATTTGCTAATTAATCACGATCCTTCGGGTGTACTAATTTTACACCATCACACATCATAATCATTTTATATCGGACGATCATGGACATAATAGAAGAAGATTTAGGATTTCATGCCCTCTAATTGAGCCAAAATGCAAGACCGAAGCAGATACTTATTTATTTATTTATTTATTTATTTATTTATTTATTTATTTCATCAATCTTTGTTCACGTCATGGCGGATTAGATGTATAGATTACCTGATATTCTCTTTACGGTTTGAGAAAAGTTCGGAAAACCCTACCAGGTAATCAGCCGAAGCGGGAATCGAACTCAAGACCCAAGAGCAGCTCCAGATGTACAGCCAAATGCACTACGGTACCGCCAGAGTCACGCCGGTGGCTCTTGCCTTTCTTCATGTTCCTACTATTTTTTTACGATACTGGAGTTACGAGCACACATTTTTTCTTCTCTCCCCTTCAGGCAGCAGACAAACATCCATGCCTGAGGCAAGGTTTCGAGGTGGTTTCCACGCAACAATAAAATTAGCCCTACGTGTACACCACTTCCGGCGCGGACTAGTTATTCTTTGCTGTAATTCATGAATAGCAGTTGGGTTGTCCTGCATTATAATTATACTGTACTAATGTGCATTCCAAACAGTGTTACCAACTATCACTCAGTAAAATACGCTAAGCCGGCTCTCCAAAAAAAGCCAGAAATGACTAAATTATACACCTTTAACACTCGCATAAAATTAACGAAATGCATGATTTAAAAAGTACAAGACTCGCCTAGCAAAAATAAATTCCCTTCTTCTGTTAACAAGCTTAAATATTTCTTCTGGGACTTAGTATGAAAAACAGTATTTATGTCGACGTCTCAACCCAAACCCTACGTTCATAATAGAGTATGAAAAACAGTATTTATGTCGACGTCTCAACCCAAACCCTACGTTCATAATAGCAGAGAGAGTGTTCAGACAACTGTAATAATTATCTCCATTATTTTTAATCTTTACTTATGAACACAGTTCCATTTTGACCTTCTAAGTATTTAAGCAGAGAGAGTATTTGAAGAGTCCACTGCAAGAATGGTGGATGTCATTTGGAATACATTTTGCAGGAGAAGCAATTGAAAGTTTGAAATGCTTAGCTCTCAAAGCTGAACTGAGATTTTCCGATCGTTACTGGACAATGACTATCAGTGTTAATGCCATATAATTCTCGATGTACACTCCATATGTCTTAAGCTATGCATTGACAGTCTTGGTTCATTTTCGACAAGAAAGTGACATCCATCATTCTTGCAGTGGACTCTTCATTTGTTTTAAGTCTATTTCTAAATTCATTTCTCACACGTTTACCTAGCTGCTCAAAATTCATTTGACTTTCGTGTCAGAATGCGGTAGATCAGGGTGTGAATTAACGAGGGGGATGGGGGGATTCCTCTCCTGTTAGAAAGTTATTCCCTTCTCATAAATTCATATTAACATCCCTGCCAAGGATAACTTCTATCCCCCCCTCATAAAATATAATTGTTTTAATACGAGTATATTATGTACTTTATAAAGTATAAGATGGAAAAAGAATAGAAGCATCAGAAATGAAGTTTCTAAGACACACCCTGGAAGTCACATTAAGGAACAGAATGAGAAGCGAAGAAATACGGAAAGAATTTAAAACAACAAATATGGTCGAAGAAATTCATACCTATCAACAACAATGGTATATGCATGTACAACGGATGCCCTCTGATCGTTTCCCACGGCAAGCATGTTTTTATCAACCCCAAGGCAGACGAGATATTGGTCGGCCACAAACAAGATGGACTTCGTAATTCCATTAGTCTCGGAACGGGATTTACCCATCCTTGACAGGAAGAAGCAGAAGATAAAGTATAAAGTAAGCAAAGAAAATAATATTGATGTATTAGCATCACTGGCATCACTGACAACAATCAATAACTTAGGAATTACACATCTTATCTCAAGCCTGCTCATGGATATAATTATTATTATGATCAAGATGTAAGACAAGCAACTCAGTGCGACCAAGCGTTGAGCCGTATCGAATAAGGTAATAATAATTTTATGTATGCTATTCTCTATCTAGGATTCTATCCCCCCCCCCCATCAGAAATCTTAATTCGCACCGTGCGGTAGACGGAAAATGGTAATGAGACCAAATCCGAAAAAGGATTTTGGGCTCCGGCATCATTGTACTGACTAACTTCTTTCCAGAATTTAGGGGTGAGATTCATTTATGAGATGTAGCTGATATTTTACCACTGGTTTTCAATTCTTTCAATATTTTCTTCAAAACCCAGAGTAACACCAAATCAGTGATAGGCCTAGGTTATTTAATTGATTTCAGAGTTTCTTTCACATATAACAATGACATTTTGCGGAGTTATGAGTGATCACTGCCTGCGAGTTGCAGTTCGAATTCAAATAATGACGCAATGATTAAGCACAAACGCAGTGATTCCCCGATAACCACGCTCCATAGTAGGCCTACGGGCGTCACGTGCAGAGACTAACAGAGGTTTGGCCTATGGAAGTGACAAAACGTGACTCACATGCGGTAACTTACTGGATCATTGCGGAAGAGGAGGGTTTAAGTAATATACTTAATCATAATTAAATGAGAATTCAACTAGTTTAATTATATTTGTTCATTTAATTTAAAAATTAGACATTGAAAACTGAAAATGTAAATAATTTTTAAATCGTAAAAATATATATACTTTTTTTTTCATATAGCAGAAGGACATTATTTTACACATACAAATTTTCATTATTGTACAAGATACAGTAACAGAGGAAAAAAAAGTTGAATAATTTCAAAATTTTACTGCTGTAAGCTGTACCTAACCCCTTAAAACTTAGAAATACATCTAACTAAACACATCCATATTTTACTTTTACTGTTATTATCATTGTTATTATTACTACTATTATTATTACATTGTTTTCTGTATTGATGTTATTTACATTTGTTATGTATTTCTATGCTGGTTGAGTTGAAGAGAAGGCCTTATGGTCTTAACTCTGCCAGTACTAGTAAAAATAAATCAAATAAATAACCAAATAATTTAAATTTCAGGAAAAGTCATCGTAGTATCAATCTTTATCACTAGAATGCATTTTCAACAGTCTTCGAATCTTGAATAGAACGTACACTACAGTACAAACAAAATGAAAGTGTTCCCTGAATAGTACCTCTGCCACGTGCCAAATATGACATACGTCTATGAACAACTACCCTTATCTCCGTACGGTCTGGGACAGAATAGGTCCCTATTTATGACACATGGAAGAATTTGTCCGTCAATGAGAGGGCACGAGGCAAAATTTCACCGGCTATTTCTCGCCCACATCTAAGTTTCGAAGTAGCAAAATGGCCCCTATGACGAAAGCTCAGTGTTTTCGTAGGTGTATTCTGTACGTCGTGCTGACTCCACATTATGGAAATCCAACCATGTTCAGGGCAATACTAGCTCGATAAAAGTCCAAGAACTTGGGCTTGTAAATCCCGGTAGGGATAACCTTGACAGGCACTTGTGTATATTGTTTCTCTTGAACAGACATAATCATTTCGACGTAACACATGAGTCATTGCCTGGCGGCAATTCTTTAATTATTCCCTTCTCTCCATATTTAAATTTATTTCATAAGATCAATCACGAAACAACTCTAAAAATAATAACCAGAAATACACACATAACCTTAAACTTAGCATCGATTAAGGCTGGTTCACAATAAACCGGGAAGGAGAACCAGAATGAAAACGAGAAACAGAGGAGTGAATATCAAAATTTTTTATTCACAATAAACCGAGAACGTAGACGACTATGCATATCGATATACATGTCAATAACGATATGTAAAGTAGATATTACGCATTCTAATGTTATTTGTGTATAATTGACCAATTGCGTTCTCTCATGAGTACAAGGCATCCAACATAAACACAGGTTAACCAACTTCGAAATTTCAACTGAAACATTTCATTAGGTACGGTACTATAAATATGCCCATGCATCTTTATTAACACAACCTATTTTAAGTCTACACAACGTAAAATAATTAGAGAAGAAACATTTGTAATAGAACAAAAATGAACACAACAGTAGTTATTGAATTGAAGCATGAATATGTAGTGTGTAATACAACCAATACAGTAATAAAATATGATTCACTTACGATCGGTGTTCAAAGATGCAGCTATTGAAAGCCACGTATTCTTCTTCTTTTCTCATCTTTATACCAGGCGCGCCGCTTATCGTAAACGTGAGGATTTTCCTCAACACTCAATATTAGAATCTCATCAAATAAAAGTTCTTCCATGATGCACAGCACAGAACAAAATAATGCATAGGTTATGTCACGGTCTTCTTGCTACAAAATATACGACGACAAAATAGCTTTTAGATGGCAATAGAATGAATCTAGTGGGCTGTGATCGGAAACGTGAACGCCAAAGTTGAAACTTGGCCAACTCTCCGTTGCCGATCCCGGGCTCCGGCAAGCTTTTCGTTAATTGTGAATGCTCACATTTAAATGTACACATTTTAACAATTTTACCGTTTTCGTTTTCGTTGCGATTCTCGTTTCCGGTTTATTGTGAACCAGCCTTTACTTTGAGTTTTCTTTGTCAACAGCTCCTTCAATCGCTAGCGCCGGTCATTAAGAAAACGCTTGCTTCATGCGTCGATTACGAGTCAGGTAACTTTCCACTCGGATGGATGGGACTGGAGGAACCCGAGGCTACATGGAGCCCTTGAAGTGATTTCACAATGCACACGGTCTTTGTATCGCAAATGAAATCGTACTGAAACACAGGAAATTCTTGGGGGACTCGATTTCTGTTACAATACAAGCACTTACTAAAATAAATATGTTGAACTATCTTGCAATTCGTTCATTCAAAGTCCAATAGTTAAACACAGGCAATAGTCGCACAATTTCTCAATCTGTCAACACTGCATTGTTTTAAATTGATTCTCTTACGGCAGTCATGTCAATTGATGCCCATAGGCGCAAGCGCTCGCTTTAAAGCTTTAATGCTAATTTTTCACAAGTTTGTTTTTTATTCAAAAAGAATATTTTCTCAACTTTTTTTTTTTTATAGAAAAGTGAATTTTTCAGATATCTTTACTTAGTAGCCTTACAGGTACTGAAGCGATGTTTTCGTAAATCTAATATAAGTATTGTAAATACGTATTACTGAAGACAGTGTATTGAAAATTTTGAAAATATTAGCACGGATAATGTTTGTAAGGCAGCCGTGGCGAAAAGGCCATGGTGCGCCGGGCCACTGTGTAAGCTGCAACGTGCATAGCACCTATGGAGGGAGGCGGACAACCGAAGGGGAAGTTAATGTTTGGGACGTGTAACGAAGAAAGAAATGAACAAGAAAACATAGGACACATTATCACAATCTAAAATTAACTGTCTTCAGAATGTCTCTGCGACAAAGTTTCAAAATCAGGAATTATGTCACTTACTGCCAATCGTAGTTGATCACGAAGGTATTTGTCTGTCAGTCGTGATCTAAATTTGATTTTTACTATTTTCATTGTTGAAAATAATTTTTCACAAACGTAAGTTACAGCGAACATGGCTTCAACAGAGCAAGCGAAAGAACGAAGCTTCAAATATTTATTTTTTTCCAAAGATTTGAAAAGTTCAATATCTGTGAAGTCCTTACATCTAGCTTTCATTTAACGTCACATTATAAATCTGTGAGTTTAAATTGAAAATCTAACCGCATTATTCGTACATCTGCTGAAAAAGGACCGACGTACAGAGATGATAATGATGATGATGATGATGATGATAATAATAATAATAATAATAATAACACTTAACCTTTTAATGTTCCATCAGTAACATGTAGTAACTTATAATGCCGTTTATGTTATACAACCGTTTTCCTTGTAATATTTGTGAACAAATCATACATTTAATATTTTCATCATATTGTAAGCAAAAGAATGCATCCTCCCATCCTACTTGAAACTTTCGTTTTTTATAGAGGTACATGGTTTCGAGAGAGACATTGCGACGATATGCCACTCGCAGGTCAGAGACAAATACAAATAGAACGGAGTTTGACTCCAGTGGGTGAAAGGGTGGAGGTTGTAGGTAGGAAGCGAGAGAAATGCACTGCGAGCCACAATGTGCTCGTGAGTCGCATTTTCGCCGCGGCTGTTGTAAGGAAATGAATAAAACAAAGCAACTACTGTTACATCGTAAGTAAAAGACATGTGCCCATGTGTTGTGAAAACGTCAGTTCTATAGCTTCAGAACATTTCGAGAAAATAATTTAATATTCTATGATAGGAAGTTGCTCACCAATATCACCTTAAAAGTATACAGCGATAAGATTTATGTTATGTAATATTAGTTACAGTTAAAACATATACCTAGGTAACTTTGCTTTGTGCTAGAGCATTGTTTTGATTAGTTTATTGATTATTTTTATAAGGCTAAAGATGTCATCAATATAAATTCCAGCTTATCATGTCATAATCTCTTTTTTTTGGGGGGGGGGATATAACTTTCTTTATGAATGGTGTGTTTCATTCACTTAGTACAGTATAGTTGTACTACTATGGAATTTATGTGAATATTCCTTCTTAACTATTTATTGTGTTATTAACGTTTAAAACACAGCTGCAATATTAAGAAATTGGTGTTAGTACCTTTCTTCAGACAATATAGGCCTACGTAATATCAAACAGAAAGAAGCCATATAAAAATAACGACATAAAATTTCACGTTCCGTTTGAAGTTTGTGCACCACTGTTTTTTAAATACAACAGGCTGCTTATTCATACACGTAATCCTTCCTCATTCCATACCTGCGCTTGATGCCCGCGCAGGACGTCAAGGTCAGAAAAATGCGCTTGCTTTGACATCACTGTCTTACGGTATTCATGACCCTTTTGAATAAAAATCTTCAATTATTGAGCAATCTTTTTTAAACTTTTACTGATTCATTGGTGGATCAATACTAAGTGTTCTGTGGGGGCAAATTAAAAAAAAAATATTTGGGAAGCAGCACAAAAATTATTTTACAAAATAAATTTACATTTTCTTTTCTTTTCTTTTTTTCAAAAAATTCTAACTTTTTACGTAAAAAAATCAGAATAAATCAATTATTAATTTTGTGCATCAATTACCCCACAATTATCATTAGACTTACTTAAAAAAATCAGAATTTCTATATGTCGCTAAATGACATGTCGCTTCCCAAAAACACCAGATCGTGACAAAATCACGAACTTGGCAACACTATTAAATACCTATATGTAGAACGGTTGACAATCGCCTTATCGTTCGGTAACCAATAAATAATGTTAAAAACGTCCAATCTTATGACTTCTCAATTTACTATTAACACTTTTTGTTAATACATGTTAAATATAAATAATGTATAAACGTTTTCGCCTTTTACGGTATCATCAGAAACAATTTGATTCTACGATATGTCAATTACATAGTGGAATTTTTGTTTTCTCTTATAGTAAGCCATCAAATTGGTGTTATAATAATAAGTATTTTATTATTTGTTATTAAATTGCTTCCTCAAATTTTGAGGTTGCCCGTAGACAAAGAATACCAGATAATAATAAATTTATATAATACATTAAATACAATGTTCAGTTAAAGACAATTAAAGTATACAAAAGTGAAAAATCCTGAAAGGTAAATAATAACAATGGTTTTTACAAATTTGTTAGGAACCCCTGATAGTGGCAATAGTTATTTCTTTTCAAATAGATGTTGGGAGGGAAAGAGATTTCCAAAATTTTGCTAGAAAGCCTGGAATTGTTCCTCTAGCGCCAATGAGTAGGCCCACTACCTCTATCTAATCGATTTCTTATTTTTCTTTATAATTTGAAATGGTAGGTGTAGAAATGCTCTGCTTTTCTTGATGGACTTCTAAAGGCTGGGACTGATGGCTTTCAATCCTGATGGTTGGGTCAATAATATAACCTTTGCTTTTGTTTTTAAAGGCAATTATATCGATTTTTCTGTGGCTTCCATTTTCTGCTAGGTCGTGGACTTCTTCGAAAACCTTGAAGTCAATATCTCTTAGTGCTGCAGCTATAATGAAGAGAATGTTATGATAACACGTATTCCTTAATAAATCACCGTGAGAGCAGGATCCCAAAACGTGCGCGAGGGTTTCTATCTCTCTGTGGCAGCGCTAACAGAGGTGATCAATGTAATAATGACTCACGAGTTTTATGTATTTTAATTTTTCCAACAAGTAAAATACATAAAACTCGTCAATCATTATTACTTATTATTATAACACCAATTTGATGGTTTACTACAAGAGAAAACATAAATTCCATCATGTAATTTAGACAGGGTGCGAATTAACGTGGGGTATGAGGTTGATTTCCTCCCCTGTTGGAAAGTTATCCCCTTCTCATAAATTCATATTAACATCCCTGCCAGGGATAACTTCTACCCCCTCACAAAATATAATTGTTTTAATACGAGTATACTTTATAAAGTACAGTATAAAGTAAGCAAAGAAAATAATAATTTACAATTCATGTTGGGAATGTTCAGCTGAACCTCGTGTTAATAACATATATCAACATATGATTGATTATTTATTCCGTCAATATGGCTTAAGCAATGAAATACATATGAAAGAAAAACATATGAAAGAAAACTATTGATGTATTACATCCTATTTTATCTTGATACTAACGTTTTCGCCCCTAGTGGGGCATCTTCAGGTACAAGATAGAAGTACCATCTAAAATCAATTATAAACAAGTTTTACATTTGAAAATGCCTTGAATAGAATAAAATGGTGACAATATTATCCATACCAACATTAAATGTCCTGTCAAAATGTTAAAAACAAATTTAATTTAAAACAATGTGAATTTACATAGTTATATAAAGTAGATCCCCTTGTATGGATATCTCAAATATATCATTGCCAATAAGGTGATGAATAAATAATAATCAATCATATGTTGATATACGAGTATGTTATTAAAGAAAATAATACTGACGTATTATCAACACCGGCAAGCTGACAACAATCAATAACTTAGAAATTACACATCTTATCTCAAGCCTGCTCATGGATATAATTATTATTATGATCAATATGTAACTCAGTGCGACCAAGCGTTGAGCCGTATCGAATGAGGATAATAATTTTATGTATGGTATTCGCTATCTAGGATTCTATCCCTCCTCATCAGAAATCTTAATTTGCACCCTGAATTTAGATATCGTAGAAGCAAGTTGTATCTGATGATGCCGTAAAAGGCGAAAACGTTTATACATTATTTATATTTAACATGTATTAACAAATGAATGAATGAATGAATGAATGAATGAATGAATGAATGAATGAATGAATGAATGAATGAATGAATGAATGAATGAATGAATGAAGCTACTGTGTCCCATGAAGGGCTAGGGCCTCCTGCAGGAGGGGAAGCTCGGTTGGTGTGGTTCACATGATGAGCTATTTCACGTGAACAATATTTACATTCACATTCACTATGTGAGATACACTAGAGTTTGTCAAATTCTAGTTCTATATGAGTTTGTTCACTATCTGACTCCACTCGTTCCTGTTGCGGGAGATGGTTGACCAGTTCCTCCTAGCTGCTGCTTGAATGTATCTGCCCATCTTCTTCTTGGCCTGCCCTGTGTTCTCCTTCCTATGTAGGCCTACGGGTCCCACATGGTGGTTTCTCGCGCCCATCTACCTTGTTGCTGCCTTGCTACATGACCACCCCACTTCCACTTCGTTATGAGGGCTTTTTGTGTGATGTTCTCAGAAGCTGTAATTTTCTGCAGTGCCGTGTTGGAGACCTTGTCTTTCAGTGAAATGCCAACTATCTTCCTCTCCATTTTCCTTTGGCATATTTCGATGTTTGTCTTTTGCCTCTCTGTGAGGGCCCAGGTTATATTAACAAATATTAATATTAAAATGATATGTCATAAGATTGAACATTTTTAACATTATTTATTGTAGGCCTATTTAATAACTGACTTATCTGAAAACCACAACATGAATTGCAAATTTCGGTAACCAACCAAAATTACTTTCCATATCTCCAGCAATGACTCTGTTGACCTCACATTATACAGAAATTAATGTGCGCTACTTGAAAGTAATGATTATCTAGGAAGTTAGAGGCTCGAGGATGTTCCTCTCATTGAGTAATATTTAAATAAAATTCACGTTCGTTGTAAAACTGTCAGAAACACAATACATAGTTAAAAGTTTAATTGACGACATTAGAACTAACGGAAGAACGTCGAAAGAATGGGAGATGATTGCAACTCCTCACATTTTAATGGGACGCTCAGGACAACGATGGAGATAATAGCGGCGCCAGCAGTTTTAATTTGAATAGGGGCCCAACATTCGGGTGCAGAAAACGTATTCAAGATGGATAACACTCCTTTTTTTGTTCTCAACACTACTAAATTGTTTTGAGAGTAGATTATTACTGGACAAGATAAATTCATTCATAGTTTTCTGCCCAAGAGCCGTCTTTCACTGCAAAACCAGCATTCTCCAATCTTCCATCTTTTCCGCTTGCCTTTTAGTCTTCGCATATGATCCATAAGCCTATATCTCAATGTCGTCTATCATCTGATATCTCCTTCTGTCCCGAACTTTTCTCCCGTTCGCCATTCCTTCAGTAAGCAGCTTCGTCTTATGATGAAAGATGAGTGGAACGGAGAAAATTCTCTCCGGCATCGGGATTTGAACCCGGGTTTTCAGCTCTACGTGCTGACGCTCTGTCCACTAAGCCACACCGGATTCCCATCCCGGTGTCGGATCGAATCCTCTCAGTTTAAGTTCCATCTCTTGGGTTCCCTCTAGTGGCCTGCCCTCATGCACTGCGTCATAGATGTATGAGTCCACACCTGTGGAGTAACGGTCAGCGCGTCTGGCCACGAAACCAGGTGGCCCGGGTTCGATTCCCGGTTGGGGCAAGTTACCTGGTTGAGGTTTTTTCCGGGGTTTTCCCTCAACCCAAGATGAGCAAATGCTGGGTAACTTTCGGTGCTGGACCCCGAACTCATTTCACCGGCATTATCACCTTCATCTCATTCAGACGCTAAATAACCTAAGCTGTTGATAAAGCGTCGTAAAATAACCTACTAAAATAAAAAAATAGGTGTATGACAGTGGCACAATGTCCATACATGTGCAGGGGTGCACTCGTTTTGAGTGACTAAGTGGCCGGGATCCGACGGAATAAGCGCGGTCTAAGTGGTTATTTTTCGCATATCATATATTATTATTATTATTATTATTATTATTATTATTATTATTTTATGTACTTCGGTACATCATAATAACATAGCTTCTTCTTAGCTAGTGACTCAGGCAATTAAACTCGATAAGATAAATGTTTATAATATTAAGTATTAATACTGGGTAGCCGTAGTGTCGTGATCTACGGCATCATGCCTAAGACTCGGGTTAAGGAATCCGAACGATAAGGCGATTGTCAACCGTTCTACATATAGGCATTTAATAGTGTTGCCAAGTTGTTTTTGGGAAGCAATTAGATGCCAAAAAATGTCATTTAGCGACATATCGAAATTCTGATTTTTTGAAGTAAGTCTAATGATAATTGTATGATTTTAAAGTTTTCTCATTTTTCAGCTATGTAATAATATTGTATAATAAATATATGTCATATGCATGTTAAAATAAAATTGATTCTCTATATTCTCTTAGTTACACGCCATCCAATGAACTTTTATTGACACTAGGTATTCATTTACACGGCAACAGGAATTGTTGTAATCATCATAATTTATCATTAATTTAGTGAAACTACATGGAATTTAATACAATATAATTCAAAATAGAAATAACTTAAAACATATTAAAGCTTTCGGAATTAGATTCATCTTTTCCTAAGCCGAATTTACTTTTTCTGAAATTAACTTGATATCTTTCGAAATTTATATTACTATTTTTGAAATCGAAATCACTTTCTCCGAAATTTACATATTTATTCCGAATGTAATAATTGAACATTTTTCGAAACTGAGATTGAAAAGGTATAGTTAATGTTAAAATTTAGGGGAAATGTAAGAAATTAAAACATGAAAATCGTTACTTTATCCATAGCGGAAGGAAAATCTGTGAACAATCACTAAGAAAAAATCGTGGGATAAATAGTTAATAATCAAAGTACTTGGGTTGATTAGTGTTCTGAAGCAAGTTCTGACCACATTTTTAATATTTGTGTGGAATGGAAGGGGGATACTGGTGGACATGGTACCACTGAGTGGTTGCGTACCAAAAGAAATCTCCCAACTGGCGGAGACCCTGTGGAGAAATGAAGACTAATACCAGGTTTAAAAAGAAAAGTGAGTCAAGGGTGTAAACATGCCTTCAGAGTGCGGAGGGGAAGGGGAAAAATCAGTATTATTGCCTTGAAGAAATTGCTTGTCCGATGAAGCAAACCAACCAAGTTCTTTGGCAAATTTGCCTGAATTAAATATATAGTAAGTGCAGGCATACAGCGAATTGAAAGTAGAAAATTAAAAAAATAGATTGATTTGTAGTCGCCATTACACCAGAGAAATTATTAGGGCTACTTCCTGAGTGACATTCTTAAGTCACGTCCTCGAGTCACAAATACGAGCATATCAAGCCGACATTTATTTCCATACATCTGGGTCACTGATAAAAGACACGATTTACGATTGTTTGGTTTTAAAGACTATTAAATTTGTCATATCTGAATCAAGTAGTAGGACAGAATTTAAAGTTTACGAAGCAGATTGTCACATTACTTATGTCATTATTATGAATAGCTTTCAACCTCGGAGAAACGCTGAATGCCAGTACGGCCTCAGTCTATATGATACTGACAAATGTATTTTATAGGCTAAATGCTAACAAAGATCTTTTTGAGTAATTCCGGCAGTTATATTCGTAAATAGCGGCTGGGGGTGGGGGTCATCGTGGTTGGATGATCGTCCACCTCTGCTTCGGCATGTGAACGTGAGGCCAGCAGCCGGATGGTCGGACTGGGCCTTTCAAGAGCTGTGGCGTCACGGATTATCATTATTATCATTATTATTATTATTATTATTATTATTCGTAAATACTACTATCCCATGTATGGTGGGTCCCTATCACCACGGCATGGCGCGTCCTCAGGTTGCGGATAGAGGAGACGGCCTCCAGATATGGAGGGTAGCTGCGAATATATTGAATAAGCAGTCGTGGACAGCCGATAAGGGGTGGTCCTCCAGCTTGGGGGTTGGGCGAAGGGCTAACAACCCATCACCGTAAAAAACAGCTTGTTACGAATTCCTACAGTAAGCCTCGGAATAGGACTGATTCTCTGGCACGACCACAGCAAAGGAATAAGGTTTTGAGATTTGGCACTTGGAACGTAACTAGTCTTTATAGAACAGGAGGGGTAACATTAGTAGCAAAAGAACTAGCTAGATATAGAATAGACTTTGTGGGAGTACAAGAGGTTAGGTTAGATGGGAATGGCATATCACAAATAGGAGATTACTTGTTGTATTATGGGGAAGGAAACAATAATCACCAATTAGGAACAGGATTCTTTGTACATAAAAGAATAAAATCAGCAGTAAAAAAGGTCGAATTTATCAGTGACAGGTTATCATATTTAGTACTTAAGGGTAGATGGTGCGACATCATAGTTATAAATGCTCACGCCCCTACAGAAGAGAAAGACGACTATATAAAGGATAGCTTCTATGAGGAATTGGAACATACTTTTGATCAGTTCCCTAGATATCATATGAAAATTTTATTGGGGGATTTCAACGCTAAAGTAGGACGGGAGGATATTTTTAGACCAACTATTGGAAAAGAGAGCCTACACGCAATTAGTAGTGACAATGGAGTTAGATTAGTCAACTTTGCCACATCGAAAAATTTAATTGTCAAAAGTACAACATTCCCCCATAAGGATATACATAAATATACTTGGACTTCTCCAGATGGATTGACACACAACCAAATAGATCACGTCTTGATAGATAAACGGAGACATACTAGTATAGTAGATATTCGAACTTTCAGAGGTGCAGACTGTAATTCTGACCATTATTTGGTGATTGGAGAATTAAGAGAAAGATTATCAGTAGCCAAGCGAGTAGAGCAACAAGTTAATATTAGTAAATTCAATATTTGGAAATTAAAGGACGAGGAAGCTAAGCAAAATTATCAGGTCGAAATTTCGAATAGGTTTGCCACTTTAGAAAGTTCCGACGAAGTTGAGAAAGAATTAGATGTTAATAGCGTGTGGGAAAATATCAGAGATAGTATCAAAATTGCAGCTGAGCAGAGCATAGGTTATTATGAAACTAAGAAAAAGAAACCGTGGTTTGATGAAGATTGTTGCATGGTAGTAGAAAGAAGGAAACAGGCAAAATTGAAATTCTTACAGGATCCAGTTGAGGAGAATAGAGATAATTATTTCAATGAAAGACGGGAAGCAAGTCGTACACTTAGGAATAAAAAGAGAGGTTACTTGAAGGAAAAACTGAATGAGGTAGAAACAAATAGTAAGAATAAAAACATTCGAGATTTATATAAGGGTATAAAGGAATTTAAGAACGGATATCAGTCAAGGGTAAACGTGATCAAGGATGAGAATGGTGACTTGCTTGCAGACTCTTCATCAATCCTAAACAGATGGAAAAACTATTTTGCGCAACTACTAAATGTACATAGGCCAAATAGAAATGATCGGGACGAAATTGAAATACAAACTGCTGAGCCATTTATACCCGAACCCACGATTTCAGAAGTCGAAATTGCGATAGAAAATCTGAAAAAGTACAAGTCTCCAGGTATCGATCAAATTCCAGCAGAATTAATACAAGAGGGTGGAAGTGCATTATATAGCGAAATTTATAAACTTGTACTTGCTATTTGGGAAAAGGAAATTGTACCAGAACAATGGAAGGAGTCCATAATTGTACCTATTTTTAAAAAGGGGGACAAAACGAACTGTGGTAACTTTCGAGGAATATCACTTTTATTGACGTCGTACAAAATTTTGTCCAATATTCTTTTGAGGAGATTAACTCCGTACGTAGATGAAATTATTGGGGATCATCAGTGCGGTTTTCGGCGTAATAGATCGACTATTGATCAGATTTTTTGTATTCGGCAGATAATGGAGAAAAAATGGGAGTATAAGGGTACAGTACATCAGTTATTCATAGATTTCAAAAAGGCATATGACTCGGTTAAGAGGGAAGTATTATATGATATTCTTATTGAATTTGGTATTCCCAAGAAACTAGTTCGATTAATTAAAATGTGTCTCAGTGAAACATACAGCAGAGTCCGTATAGGTCAGTTTCTATCTGATCCTTTTCCAATTCACTGCGGGCTAAAGCAGGGAGATGCACTATCACCTTTACTTTTTAACTTCGCTTTAGAATATGCCATTAGGAAAGTTCAGGATAACAGGCAGGGTTTGGAATTGAACGGGCTACATCAGCTTCTTGTCTATGCAGATGACGTGAATATGTTAGGAGAAAATACACAAACGGTTAGGGAAAACACGGAAATTTTACTTGAAGCAAGTAAAGCGATCGGTTTGGAAGTAAATCCCGAAAAGACAAAGTATATGATTATGTCTCGTGACGGGAATATTGTACGAAATGGAAATATAAATATTGGAGATTTATCCTTCGAAGAGGTGGAAAAATTCAAATATCTTGGAGCAACAGTAACAAATGTAAATGACACTCGGGAGGAAATTAAACGCAGAATAAATATGGGAAATGCCTGTTATTATTCGGTTGAGAAGCTCTTATCATCCAGTCTGCTGTCCAAAAATCTGAAAGTTAGAATTTATAAAACAGTTATATTACCGGTTGTTCTATATGGCTGTGAAACTTGGACTCTCACTCTGAGAGAGGAACATAGGTTAAGGGTGTTTGAGAATAAGGTGCTTAGGAAAATATTTGGGGCTAAGCGGGATGAAGTTACAGGAGAATGGAGAAAGTTACACAACACAGAACTGCACGCATTGTATTCTTCACCTGACATAATTAGGAACTTGAAATCCAGACGTTTGAGATGGGCAGGGCATGTAGCACGTATGGGCGAATCCAGAAATGCATATAGAGTGTTAGTTGGGAGACCGGAGGGAAAAAGACCTTTAGGGAGGCCGAGACGTAGATGGGAGGATAATATTAAAATGGATTTGAGGGAGGTGGGGTATGATGATAGAGACTGGATTAATCTTGCTCAGGATAGGGACCGCTGGCGGGCTTATGTGAGGGCGGCAATGAACCTTCGGGTTCCTTAAAAGCCATTTGTAAGTAAGTAAGTATACTACTATCACTTCCATGCAAGTAGGTTAATGCTAAGTTACCTCAGGGTAACGCAGTAATGTTCATAATGTACAGAACCTGATCTTCTACAACTAATTAGTTTCAATATTGGTCAATCAAATTTGAGAAAGCGATCTCTCTTTTATTTACAGACATCAAAAACACAATCTCATAAAATGTCTCCACTTTTATTAGTGCTTCGAACTTATAATCATCTATCAAATAAACAGGATTTAGATTTCTCGTTATCGTACCCATGTATTGTGGGTCCCCATCACCACGGCATGGCGCGGATCGAGGAGACGGCCTCCAGATATGGAGGGTAGCTGTGAATATATTGAATAAGCAGTTGCGGACAGCCGATGAGGGGTGGTCCTCCAGCTTGGGGGTTGGGCGAAGGGCTAACAACCCTTCACCGTAAAAAAACAGCTTGTTACGAATCCTTCAAATAAGCCTCGGACTGGGACTGATTCTCTGGCACGACCACAGCAAAGGAATAAGGTTTTGAGATTTGGTACTTGGAATGTTACAAGTCTATATAGAACAGGAGGGGTAACGTTAGTAGCAAAAGAACTTCACATCTTGATAGATAAAAGAAGACATATTAGTATAGTAGACATTCGAACCTTCAGGGGGGCAGACTGTAATTCTGACCATTATTTGGTAATTGGAGAACTAAGAGAAAGACTATCAGTAGCCAAGCGAGTAGAGCAACAAGTTAATATTAGAAGATTCAATATTCCGAAATTAAAGAACGAGGAAACTAAGCAACATTATCAGGTCGAAATTTCAAATAGGTTTGCCGTATTAGCAAGTTCCGACGATGATGAGGAAGAGTTAGATGTGAATAGCATGTGGGAAAATATCCGAGATAATATCAAAATTGCAGCTGAACAGAGCATAGGTTATTATGAAACTAAGAAAAAGAAACCGTGGTTTGATGAAGATTGTTGCATGGTAGTAGAAGAAGGAAACAGGCAAAATTGAAATTCTTACAGGATCCAGTTGAGGTGAATAGAGATAATTATTTCAATGAAAGACGGGAAGCAAGTCGTACACTTAGGAATAAAAAGAGAGGTTACTTGAAGGAAAAACTGAATGAGGTAGAAACAAATAGTAAGAATGAAAACATTCGAGATTTATATAAGGGTATAAAGGAATTTAAGAACGGATATCAGGTAAGGGTAAACGTGATCAAGGATGAGAATGGTGACTTGCTTGCAGACGCTCATTCAATCCTGAACAGATGGAAAAACTATTTTGGACAACTACTAAATATACATAGGCCAAATAGAAATGATCGGGACGAAATTGAAATACAAACTGCTGAGCCATTTATACCCGAACCCACACTTTCTGAAGTCGAAATTGCGATAGAAAATCTGAAAAATTATAAGTCTCCAGGTATCGATCAGATTCCAGCAGAATTAATACAAGAGGCTGGAAGCGCATTATCTAACGAAATTTATAAGCTTGTACTTGCTATTTGGGAAAAGGAAATTGTACCAGATCAATGGAAGGAGTCCATTATCGTACCTATCTTTAAGAAGGGGGACAAGACTAACTGTAGTAACTTTCGAGGAATATCACTTTTGTTGACGTCGTACAAAATTTTGTCCAATATTCTTTTGAGAAGATTAACTCCATATGTAGATGAAATTATTGGGGATCATCAATGTGGTTTTAGGCGTAATAGATCAACTATTGACCAGATATTTTATATTCGACAGATAATGGAGAAAAAATGGGAGTATAAGGATACAGTGCATCAGTTATTCATAGATTTCAAAAAGGCATATGACTCGGTTAAGAGACAAGTTTTATATGATATTCTTATTGAATTTGGTATTCCCAAGAAACTAGTTCGATTAATTAAAATGTGTCTCAGTGAAACGTACAGCAGAGTTCGTATAGGTCAGTTTCTGTCAGATGCGTTTCCAATTCACTATGGGCTAAAGCAAGGAGCTGCACTATCACCTTTACTTTTTAACTTTGCTCTAGAATATGCCATTAGGAAAGTCCAGGATAACAGAGAGGGTTTGGAATTGAACGGGTTACATCAGCTGCTTGTCTATGCGGATAACGTGAATATGTTAGGAGAAAATCCACAAACGATTAGGGAAAACACGAGAATTTTACTGGGAGCAAGTAAAGAGATAGGTTTGGAAGTAAATCCCGAAAAGACAAAGTATATGATTATGTCTCGTGACCAGAATATTGTACGAAATGGAAATATAAAAATTGGTGATTTATCTTTTGAAGAGGTGAAGAAGTTCAAATATCTGGGAGCAATAGTAACAAATATAAATGATACTCGGGAGGAAATTAAACACAGAATAAATATGGGAAATACCTGTTATTATTCGGTTGAGAAACTTTTATCATCCAGTCTGCTGTCGAAAAATCTGAAAGTTAAAATTTATAAAACAGTTATATTACCGGTTGTTCTGTATGGTTGTGAAACTTGGACTCTCACTTTGAGAGAAGAACATAGGTTAAGGGTGTTTGAGAATAAGATGCTTAAAAATATTTGGGGCTAAGAGGGATGAAGTTACAGGAGAATGGAGAAAGTTACACAACACAGAACTGCACGCATTGTATTCTTCACCTGACATAATTAGAAACATTAAATCCAGACTTTTGAGATGGGCAGGGCATGTAGCACGTATGGGCGAATCCAGAAATGCATATAGAGTGATGGTTGGGAGGCCGGAGGGAAAAAGACCTTTAGGGAAGCCGAGACGTAGATGGAAAGGTAATATTAAAATAGATTTAAGGGAGGTGGGATATGATGTAGAGAATGGATTAATTTTGCTCAGGATAGAGACCAATGGCGGGCTTATGTGAGGGCGGCAATGAACCTCCGGGTTCCTTAAAAGCCAGTAAATAAGTAAGTACAATATGTACAAGAAAAAGTTATATACAGCAATGGTTTCATGATATGTTGGTTTCTAATTGTAGTCAGGTATCATGCTGGTTGGAACACGTGTTCTGTATTGGTGAATTTCTTAAATAAATAAATTAAGCCTATTAGTCCTACTATATAATACCGTATACTAAATTTATTAACACAGTGTTATATTTACTCTGTAATTTGCCAATTATAGCTACATTTTACATTTATGGCTATGATATCTATACTTAACTCTTTTTAATTTATTTTTATTTGGTACGAGGCGTGCTCCAAAAGGGTGTAGTAAGTAAACGGGAAGATATTTACAAACTATTTTTGTTGCATTGTATTCCCCACATTTCAATTACTTCTCAACATAATCTCCACCATTATTGAGGCATTTATCGAGTCGTGGCACAAGTCTTTCTATCCCCTCATTGTAGAATTCGCCCGCCTGCAATGCGAACCACTCCCGCACTGCTGTTTTCACTTCGTCGCCATCAAAACGTTGACCACAGAGGAACTTCTTGAGGTACAGGAAGAGATGAAAATCACTCGGAGCCAAATCCGGGCTGTAGGGGGGATGGTCAATTTGTTCCGAGCCAAATTTCGAGATGAGATTTTGGGTGTCGTCGCCATCAAAACGTTGACCACCGAGGAACTTCTTGAGGTGCAGGAAGAGATGAAAGTCACTCGGAACCAAATCCGGGCTGTAGGGGGGATGGTCAATTTGTTCCCAGCCAAATTTTGAGATGAGATTTTGGGTGTCGTCGCCATCAAAAGGTTGACCACCGAGGAACTTCTTGAGGTGCTGGAAGAGATGAAAGTCACTCGGAACCAAATCCGGGCTGTAGGAGGGATGGTCAATTTGTTCCTGTCCTCATGATTTTTTTCATCGACAGCACGCACCAAATTGTCATTGACCAAAGATGGCCGACCGGTATGCTGCTCGTCATGCACAGAGACGCGGCCCTCTTTGCACTTCCTAACCCATCTCCTGACCATTCCATCACTAATGGCATCATCACCATACACCTCACAAAGTTGACGATGAATGTCAGCTGGTTTGATGTTTCTCGCATTCAAGAAATGGATAACAGAGCGCATCTCACAGTCGCGGGGTGCTCGGTCACTTTAAACATTTCAACTGATCACAACTAACCCCACACACGGACTGAAGCTCTGAAACTGCATGCACAGCTTGTCTGAAGATTGAAGAAGAAAATATGCATGCGCAAAATAACGATTGCAGCGATGTGACGGCTATAATTGAAAATGGCACTTACTTTAAGAACACGCCTCGTATTTTTCATTTATATCTATATCTGTGTCTTTTATTTAGGTAGTATCTATTTGTTTTTTTTTTTTTTAATTTTAAATTTGTAATTACACTTGTATCTTGCATTTGTTTCTGTTTTATCTCTTTTTTCATGTTATAGCCTATGCAATTCTGTGTTTTTTAAACAAATCTGTACTGTCTATTGTAATTGGAGCTTTGTCCTGTTACAGAAATAAATAAATAAATAAATAAATAAATAAATAAATAAATAAATAAAATAAGGTAATATACTGATATTCCGCGTCTAATGCCTGGATTATAGACTGTCCTGTACAGATCTCGTAATATATCTCTGCGTCCGTGCAAGTCACAGTTTGCGGTTAGGAAGAAGAGAAATAGCGAAAGGTTGTATTAATCTGTGTCATCTGTGAGAAAAATAAGTCTAAACTCTCACCTTACAGTCAGGCAAGCAGTGACCAGAGCATTGGAATGAAGGCGACCAGCTTTTCAGTACTCTGAAGTCCACGATCAAGATAAGTCACTTCAAATTTAATCGTCAGTCACCGGCAAAGATATAATAAAACTTCTGTAAATAAAGAGGCACACTATGGGAAAAAAAAATCAGGAGAAGATGTACCAAGATGTCACACTCAACACAGAATTTAGGTCCTATTGTATTCGTAATCCATTCAAGGGAAACTTAATTTAGTGGCATTGCTCGTGAAGAAAGAATGCACTATGATGATATTCTCATCACTGAACAAATACTCATAATTCATTCCGGGGAAGTTTCACTGGCAGGTCTCATAAGAAAACCAGAGAGATCCTGAGACTTAAAGGTAACACACTCACCACTGAATTTAACCTGCTATAACCCTAGACTCGTAATAGATTCAGGGGAAACTTCACTTACTGGCAAGTCTCATAATTCGTAATACAGGGTGGGGCATAGGAACCAAGTGTTTTTAAAATAATCATAAAACAGTTTTTGTTTTCAACACATTTTATTGGTAGAATAGCGTTTGTGAGAACATACCATTTCAATTATGAGCGGAAAATTACTTCTGGCATGTGATGTCCGTCTGTGTTGACGCATTGTTTAAGGCGCTGACGAAAATTCACCTCTATTCTTTCCAGGAGATCTCTGTTGATTTGGGTGGTGTTGACGTACTGTGTCCCTTAATTCATCTAATATTCGATGCTTATCCTCGTAAACACGTGCCTTTAGGTACCCACATAGAGAAATATTACATGGACAAGTCAGGGGACCGAGGGAGCCATGGAACATCACCAAATCTCGAAATGAGACGATTGGAAAACAGGAGGCAAAGAACTGCCATTCACGCTCTGGAGATATGCGCCGTGGCCCCATCTTGCTGAAACCACCCATCTTGTTTGGGTGTAAATGTAAATCGCCATGCAAAATCCGTCTTACCGTACGATTGCTGATTCCAAGAGCAGCTGAATGTCTTCGAGCAGAGCGGCCTGGGCTGCGCATTATCGCTTGTCTGACTGAAAATTTTCTGGAGTACGGAATCTGTGTCGGGAGTCGGGCGATTTATTCTTTAGTATTGCGCCTTTTTTTTAGATTTTTTAACCCAATATAAGATTGTGTCACGCACGGGAACAGAATCATTGCGATTAATATTGAATCTGTAGCAAAACTCACGCCGTATCGAGCTCACCGACTCGCCATTTCAAACAAAACAATCATATGCAAACATGCGTCCACTGCTCCATGATGCCGACTGCAGGTGAAATGCTATGAGCCACGGAATGGATGTCACATGCCGCATGTCTCTCCCTTTCAAAATGACTGAGTACAAGCCATTCCAAAAACACTTGGTTCCCATGCCCCACTCTGTACATACAGGGGAATCTTCACTTACTAACAACTTTCATAATACTCTTAATCCATTCAGGGGAAACTTCACTTACTAACAACTTTCATAATACTCGCAATCCATTCAGGGGAAACTTCACTTACTAACAACTTTCATAATACTCGTAATACATTCAGGGGAATCTTCACTTACTAACAACTTTCATAATACTCGTAATCCATTCAGGGGAATCTTCACTTACTAACCACTTTCATAATACTCGTAATCCATTCAGGGGAATGTTCACTTACTAACAACTTTCATAATACTCGTAATCCATTCAGGGGAATCTTCACTTACTAACAACTTCCACAATACTCGTAATCCATTCAGGGGAAACTTCACTTACTGCGAAGCCTCGCAGCAGCGGTCCTGGGCCATAAGGAAAACATTCTCAATATAGGACTTAGCCTGCTGTAGACTTGTAATCCAATCAGAACAAACTTCACTCACTAGCAATAAAATAAAGTAAGGTCAATGATGAGATTACCAATCTTCTGTTGTAAGACCGGAACAGGTAAATAAGTGACCTTATTCTATAAATCTGCCTTTTTTAAACATTTTGAACTAATGCTACACACAAGAGTAAATCTTTCTGGTCATGTATTATAGACTGTTTAAGGTGACGCAAGTCGAACATAAGAAAAGGAAAGCACACCAATTCCCTATGGAAAGGAGATAAATCTCTTCTTTTCTGCCAGAATCTAATCCGGGTACTCAAGATTTGTAGCCGGAAACTCTAAAACTTGGGTTATAGTAGAGAAAATGCATTATGTACTTTTCGTGGGTTATTGCTGGAAGAGAAATATTGCCGTCTAGTGAAATATTTCGACTTTATTTTGCGACGACAGGAAGGAGGTAATTCAGTTGGCTCAAAAGTTATCACGCTTCAAACAATATTAGCCCTAAATTAAAAAATTAGTATACACGACTTTCAGAAAATTGTGACGTGAACTAAAGTCTTTGTTAACAATAAAGACAGCACTCTTGATTTTTAACGCTTTCTAAATACAAAAGTATAGGTTAGAGTATATCTAGCATATGTACATACTAATGTTCCGTAGTTGTGTCGTCTAAGGTGTCATGCCTTGGATTAGCGATACAGAATGAGTTCTGGTTCGAGTCCTCACTGGGGAAGAGATTTTCTCCTGACGTCTGTACGGGACCGATGCCCTCTCAACATCGTGAAGAACAGAGATATCTTATGTGAAGTTATACCGTTAGATGGCAGAAGCGTTTCATGCGGCACAACATGTTGTAGAGCTATATTATATCATATGACCTAGTGGTATTGATACTTTTATTTTGTATACCGGTAACCTAATATAATTTAATATATTTCAGTATTTTCTTACTTCGTAATTTAATTGAGGGGGTCAGAAGCAAAGGGGTATAAGTGCACTTTCGTTACTTCTGAGAATATGTGATTAAAAATGTTCAAGTTTTCGTAAATACCGTGAAATTTTAATTTTAAATTTTAATGTGTGATGTTGTTAAAAGATATATCCATTTGCCACTAAAATTTTTTATGCTTTAGCTCAACCTGGTTGCACTTATCAGATTTTTTTTAGTATGTCACTCGAACCCCCTTTGCTTCTGACCTCCTCAATTTAATTTACAGTAAATAATAGCGTGAACTAATAGGTATAATACTGAGCGATTCCCCTTAAGAGATGGATGGAGAAATCTGCAGTTTGCAGAATATGGGAGTAAATTGAATGTTCATGAACCTAAACGAGAATTTTGAGAACGAAGTGCATGAGTAAAGAAAAAAAGTAGGAACTTTGTCGAAAAATACGGTACGCGGAAAACAGAATATGCAGCACCAATGTGTCTTTTTATAGGGAATGGACTATCGGGCTTGAATTCATCGTTTTTTTTTTCTCCAGTTTTAGAAAGATCAAATGCAATTTTTAATAGGGTGATATAATATGATCGCAGTAGTATCACGATTATTCGTGCGTTTTGTAGGTTAAGGATATGCAGTTTTCAATACTATGTAGGATGATTTTGAAAATTTGAAGTTAAAACATCGTTTTAATAATAATTAGTCTACATTAAATGCATTAATCTTAGCATGTAGGCTTTCACAGCCGGTGTCTATGTGATACAAGTCTCCCGGGCTAAGATGCCGTGATCTACTGGTGTTGTTACCACCAGACGTTTCGTCTGGTACTGCGGCAGACATCGCCAGTGGTAAGGTATCCTTGGTCGACGTGCTCTCCTAGGTGTACTTGTTGCAACTGATACTGATACTTTTGAGGCGCAATTTATTTAGTTATATTTTTTAAGGTTGAAAGCATATATTCAGAATCTTTCGGGATCTGATTGAAGGCAAAAAGCTTTCCCTGGTTTTTGGATTTAGAAAAACAACAAAAATTTGACATTTCGAGTTGTTTTTAAGAGTATTTAATATAGTCATACACTACGTAAATCCTCAATGTTTATACAGAGTGTATCAAAATTAATAGCGAAAACTAAAACGGTTAAAAATATACGATAATAGAAGCAAAAGAGTTCCAGTAAACATGGGTCCGAAAACGAGACGTTTGAGAGATAATTGCGAATATTTGGTTATAAGCCGCCACTGACTTCATTCGTTGTAAACATCATATGCTTTACTCGTTGTGCACAAGAAGCGGTGCGCAATGTGCTCTTTTTTACAAAACTGAACATTGCCGAGAGATGGAACACTCCCTTTAACAGGTAAGAGTGTACTGTAAATTGTAACATGTAAGGTGCTGAAGTAGTATTGTATTCCTTGTTAATGTAAGCTATGAGTGAAATTTGAGCAAATTAGGCCTAGATGAGGAGTTAAATGAAAAGTCTACATTTCAAATAAATTTATACTAACTAGGACGATATTTCATAATGAAGTCAGTGGCGGCGACGATATTTCATAATGAAGTCAGTGGCGGCGACGATATTTCATAATTAAGTCAGTGGCGGCGACGATATTTCATAATGAAGTTAGTGGCGGCGACGATATTTCATAATTAAGTAGTGGCGGCGACGATATTTCATAATGAAGTCTGTGGCGGCGACGATATTTCATAATGAAATCAGTGGCGGGACGATATTTCATAATGAAGTCAGTGGCGGCGACGATATTTCATAATGAAGTCAGTGGCGGCGACGATATTTCATAATGAAGTCAGTGGCGGCGACGATATTTCATAATGAAGTCAGTGGCGGCGACGATATTTCATAATGAAGTCAGTGGCGGTGACGATATTTCATAATGAAGTCAGTGGCGGCGACGATATTTCAAAATGAGGTCAGTGGCGGTGACGATATTTCATAATGAAGTCAGTGCCGGCGACGATATTTCATAACGAAGTCAGTGGTGGCTTGTAACCAAATAGTATCCACTGACTTCATTATGAAATATCGTCCGAGACAGTTTACTTGACTTCACTTCACTTACATTAGACGTTACAGTAAATTAGGCATTTTGTCTGTAGAAATTTACATTAGACTTTGCAGTAAATTAGACGTTTTGTCTTTAGACATTTATTTCTTAGCCATTTTATTCATGTAGGCCCGTTTTCAATTAGATTTATTTGTTAGACCTTCTGATTTTTAGACCGGCAGGCTGTAGACCTACTGTCCTGGAACCATCGTCACCATTTTCTTATTCTTCTTCAAGACATAAACCTTCAAAGTCCGCTCCACTTACTACGAATCTAACGTGTAAGGACTTCCAACAGCTTTGTTGTTGATGGGTTTGTACCATGTCTCTTTCAGCAGCTCTAATATGGAAACAAACAGCCAAGTCTGCATTACATGTTTTGTATCATGGAACAGTAATGTATAAATAATGATCAGAATTATGATAAATGATTTCGTTGACAGGGAAGTACGTAGGCCTATTTTAAGCAAGGCTAACCGATTCATTCAATACCGTGAACATTGCCAGTCATTCGCCAGGCCAGATGCTCTGACTCCACGTTCAGCAAGTCATTATTACAAGTATGACGCGATTTAACGACATAAATATGGCATTAATGGTGCTGTAAATACATACAGACGTTCTTCTCCGTTTCACAGTCTTAAACACATTTTTTATGTCAGTAAATATCGAATTTTGACATAAAACTTAGATTTTTATTTTAATATAAATTATAACGGAAGAAATGTTGGGGACAGAAGAAGATATCAGTTGACAGACAACATTAAGATATATGTATCGTATGCGAAGACTAACAAGTGAAAATTCTAATGGGGGCAGATAAAAAAGTTTTTTTTTCACCATGTTAGTAATGTCAAAACAAGCGCTCATACAAATTTTGGCAAGTCGAGCACAATTGCGAGGGTCATAAAACATAAGTTTCCCTAGAGCCGTTTATAGGAAGAAAACACAATTTCATGAAAAAATTTATTGGAACAGATACAGCAATTGTTGAATTATTTTTCAACATATTCCCCACCAGAAAATTTTGAGTTATTTGTCATACCTTGGGATCAATTTTTATATCCCTGTGTCGTAGAAGTCTGCCGCCTGGAATCGGAACCAATGCGTGACAGCCGTCATCTCTCACCTATCAGTCAATCACATGGTATGACAAATGTCTCAATTCCAGTGGGGAATATGTTGAAAAATAGCTGAACAGTTGTTGTATCTGTTCCAATAATTTTTTCCAATGAAATTGTGTTTTCTTTCTATAAAAGGCCCCAGGGAAACTTATTTTTACGGCCTTCGTAATTGCGCCCGAGTGGCCAAAATTTGTACAAGCATTTGTTTTGACATTATTAACATGGTGGAAGAAAGAAAATTAACTTTTTTTTTATCTGCCCCATGAGAATGTTTGCTCGTAAGAAGAAGGCGGAAAATAGGAACGATTGGAGAATGCTGGGTTTGCAGTGAAAGACCTGCCCTTGGGCAGCAAATCATGAATAAATGAATAAATTATAATAGTTGTGATTAAAAATCGTGATTTTATAATTCTCAATAAGTTTTCTATCATAATTAACGATTTATAATTTTAACTTCATACTTATAGGAATAAAGAACATTTTTTTGCTTTGATCTAATCCTTCCTGCCGCACGATGGCCCTGGAGTTCATTCAGCTTCTATCAGAAATGAAGTAGGCCTAAATGCGGCGAGTAGGCTACGTACGACTGACATCCCTACTGTTATTAATACCGATTGTCTTAACCTCCCGCCACCCTCCGGACCAGGGTTGCAGAACTGAGGAAGAGGGGGGTGGAGATATGGGGAAAGAGTTAGTTCCCCCATTCACAAGGCCGGAGCCTTCAATGATGTTCGTGTGACGTGTGGCAAAAACACTGTTTTCTCTTCTCCCCCTACCGTACAATGACAGGGTTGAAGGGAAGGGATAAGTTACGTGTTCCGTCTCATGACGTGTGCTCTAATTGTAGCACAGTTTTGAATCCCTAATCTGGACCGATTTGGTCTGTAATGGGGTTGACTTAAGCTTGTCTCCCATGCCATTTTTAAAGTGATTCCTTTTAAGGGGACACGCTACTGAGTTTTCGTCAATTTTGGTCAATGTTAAAAGTTTTTTTTTTATACTGATGAACTGTATTGACTAGGAACAACAAACTCATGCACCATTTCATTGTACGTAGTCTTAGCATCATTTTAAAACGATGAAAGAGTAATGGAACGGAGAAAAATTCTCTCCGGCGCCGGGATTTGAACCCGGGTTTTCAGCTCTACGTGCTGATGCTTTATCCACTAAGCCACACCGGATACCACCCCGGCGTCGGACAGAATTGTCTCTGATTGAGTTCCAACTCTTGGGTTCCCTCTAGTGGCCGCCCTAGAGCTGAAAACCCGGGTTCAAATCCCGGCGCCGGAGAGAATTTTTCTCCGTTCCATTACTCTTTCATCGTATGATGACGCAGAATATCTGCATGGAAATATCATATGTACTTCGGTACATTATAATAATATATATGATATGCGTAAATCACTTCGTGATTTAAGACGGCGCTTATTCCGTCGGATCCCGGCCAACTAGTCACTCATAACGAGTGCACCTCAGCACATGTGTGGACTTCGGTCCTATGTTCATAGACATCTATGACGTAGTGCAGAGGGCGGCCACTAGAGGGAACCCAAGATTTGGAACTCAATCAGAGACAATTCTGTCCGACGCCGGGGTGGTATCCGGTGTGGCTTAGTGGATAAAGCATCAGCACGTAGAGCTGAAAAACCGGGTTCAAATCCCGGCGCCGGAGAGAATTTTTCTCCGTTCCATTACTCTTTCATCGTATGATGACGCAGAATATCTGCATGGAAATATCATATGTACTTCGGTACATTAAAATATATCATTTTAAAAGTTTAAGAAATAAATTATCTTTATATGAGGCCCAGATATTTGTTTACTAAAATTAACACTTTTTTTATATTTTATATTTTTCCGAGTACATTTTTCAACATAAAATTTTGAAAATAATTGTGCACATGTAACTCATCAACATCTATTCGAAATTAAAATTTCAAAAACTTACAATCAAAATTGTGGAGACAATGAAAATTGTGGAGATTAGAAATCTCAGTAGCGTGTTCCCTTAACAATTCGCATAATACTGGGGAACTATTACTGTATATTCCTATGAAACCAAGTATATAGATTTATACGAAGATACGTACTAAGAAATCTCTAAAATTTGGCCTGAATTATCGAAATAAGGAATTCGTAAGTTGGCATAGTATTTTATACAACTTACCATGGTCCTTTATTATTACATAGCAAGTGAAAATAATTCAGCTATCCTCTTCATTATCATTATATAGAGTGGACCGCAAGTAATGTCAAGAATTTCAGGGATTTATTCTCCGAGATATTTGAAACAGAAACGTTTAATACAATTTTGCTCGTTTTTGCTTCCTTTTCGAGATAAATATTTTATGTGAAAGATTTCATAGCGTGTTTCGGGAAAGCCATCGATTTAATTCCAGATATCCTCAATCAGTTTAACAGAGCAGTGTATTATTATAATAAATTATAGACATAATTTAAGTTTTGTCCTCTAAATGTGCAGAAATTTGTACCAGACAAATGTAACATTGTAAAATTCCTTTTGAAGAACGAAAAAATAAATGAATAGATGAATAAAATTACAACAGAGTCCTTATTAGCTATTACAATATGAGTTGTACGAAAAAGCCTCTTCCAGAAACTGAGCCAACAGAACTAACATACAACGAATAGACTTCATAGAAACACTGGACACTTGCCACATAAGTGCATTCTAATCTCAAAATAAACTAGTGAAACAGTGTACTTTCACTTAATGTATTAATAATACGGCTAATTACTATGGACATAGGCGAACGGTAGCGTCACGATTAAGGAGTGATCCTGCAAGCAGGAAGATTGGGGTTCGATTCCAGCTAGGATCATGAATTTTCTCTACATGAGGTTATGAGCTATTCCATCTCAAATCGACCGAAATATAGAGAAAATTGACCTTACAATTTCTAAATACAATAAAACTTTTTTGTACGTACAGAACTGTGGTACAATGCTTTGTGCAAAGTTTGAGGCATCAGAACTTCATAGTGTTTAAATTAAAAATATTTAAATGTATCGTATTTTCATAAAATTAGCAACTTTAAACTGTTGTACCTCCGAAACCCTTTCACCCAATGATCAAAATCACGGTTTATTTTGATGCTGAGAAATTAAAGTTTATATTGACATATAAACAGATTTTCTTACTTTATATAGAAATGGAGAAATTTAGATTTTTCCTCATTAAGACGCCTTTACCAAGGAAAAAATATTTTTAAAATATATAGTTAGATTCCGCACTGAAAGTGCAAATCAACACATATTTTTTTTACTGATGGCACGTTGATAAGAAAGTACTGAAAATATCAAATAAAGAAAATAAATAGTACGCGCGTGAACTAACCAGCTGGCTGTGAGGCGGGAGCTAGCCGAGGGAAGCAAGGCCAGGAGACAAACAAGTGATGTGTCGTCTAGCAGCGCATGGCTGTGCTAGCTTTATCACAGGTTTTCATAAACACAGGAGTAAAATGACGCCCAACGCTCGCTTATCTTCAGCTCTCGGCCAGTGCGCCGTTCAAGTCCAGGCGTGTGAAAAATAATTTATTTAATACCCTCGTAATTTATTGCCGTGCCACTAAGCAGACAATGCCGAATTCCTCTTAATAATGCAAGGTTTTTTTTTTTTCAATATTTTTTACATTTTTACAAATTGGCAAAAAGCCTAAAAGTAAGTAAAATCAGATTATCTGTCTCTCTGTGTACAATAAAAATAAGGATTATTTCTTAACATACTCCTACCAAATGTCAGCTTCAAAATAAGCTCCCGTTCAATGTTCTGCAGTAAATGGTTCCAGAGTTCTGAGCGCTGAAAGAGGCTTGTTTTTATAAAATACGCCAAATTTGTGGCTCAATAATACGAAAACCGTTTGACTTTCGATAGTATATTTTTGAAAATGCACTCTCCTCAGTACCTTGTACAAATAGGGAAAAAATTAGAGTATAAAAATGCGAGGTTTTTCACTGATCGATTTCATATGGAATAGCCCATATGTAGATCTAATCCTACGAGCTGCACTATGGCCCTGGGGTTTACTCAGCCTGTAACGGAAGTCAGTACCAAGGGCATTTCCTTGGGGGCGAAGGCGGAGGGCACGTAGGACTTCTCTACTGTCATTAATGCCGATTGTCTGCACAGGTGAGAGTGCTCAGAGTGTTAGAGACAATTAAACACGTAGTCTTGTATCAAAAATTCTACCTGTCGCATCGATCTTCTTCTCATCACGTGTTTGAGACAAACTCTCTTCATGCACGAACGCTCAAAGCTACCGACAAATTGGTCCGGCTGTACTCTACCTGTTAATCAACTGAACTTGATTTATTTGCCCCGTATAAGAAACAAACACATTAACTCAAAAGACAAAACAATGCGATTAGACTGTGTAAGCGCTTTACCATCTGATGAAGATAGTATTATAACTCAGACTTCACGCTGAACTGCCGTGAACTCTGGAGAAGATCACATTTGTTTTCCATGGCAGAAAAGAAATGCAACGCCGGCCGGCTATTTGTCCAACTGTCTAGCTTGTATTTATAGCCTGAAGAGAACGTGATAATGTAATTGCATCCGAGAACAAAATAAATGGAAGATAGAGTACGTAGGTCGGTCGGTGAAATGTGTCAATCAAGGATTTCTGTATCCCCAGCAGCGTTTCCTAAACCCATATGGGCTATTCCATAACATAATTTTTTACCTATTTATACAAGGTGCTGAGGAGAGTGCATTTTCAAAAATGTACTATCGAAAGTCAAACAGTTTTCATATTGTTGAGCGACAAATTTAGCGTATTTTATAAAAAAACAAGCCTCTTTCAGCGCTCAGAACTCTGGAACCATTTACTGCAGAACATTGAACGGGAGCTTATTTTGAAGCTGACATTTTGTAGGTTATGTTAAGAAGTAATCCTTATTTTTATTGTACACAGAGAGACAGATAATCTGATTTTACTTACTTTTAGGCTTTTTGCCAATTTGTAAAAAAGTAAAAATATATTGAGAAAAAAACCTTGCATTATTAAGAGGGATTTGGCATTGTTTGCTTATTGTTATGGCAATAAGTTTCGAGGGCATTAAATAAATTATTTTCACACGCCTGGACTTGAACGATCAGTACCGCACGCACTGGCCGAGAGCTGAAGATAAGCGAGCGTTGGGCGTCATTTTACTCCTGTGTTTATGAACACTTGTGATAAAGCTAGCCCAGCTATGCGCTACTAGACGAAACATCACATGTTTGTCTCCTGGCCTCGCTTGTCTCGGCTAGCTCCCGTCTCACAGTCAGCTGGTTAGTTCACGCGCGTACTATTTATTTTCTTTATTTGATATTTTCAATACTTTCTTATCAACATACCATCAGTAAAAAATATTTTTTCCTTGGCAAAGGCGTCTTAATGAGGAAAAATCTAAATTTCACCATTTCCATAAAAAGTAAGAAAATCTGTTTATATGTCAATATAAACTTTAATTTCTCAGCATCAAAATAAACCATGAATTTGATCATTGGGTGAAAGGGTTTCGGAGCTACAACAGTTTAAAGTTGGAAATTTTATGAAAATACGATACATTTAAATATTTTTAATTTAAACACTATGAAGTTCTGATGCCTCAAACTTTGCACAAAGCAATGTATCACAGTTCTCTACGGACAAGAAAAGTTTTATTGTATTTAGAAATTGTAAGGTCAATTTTCTCTATATTTCGGTCGATTTGAGATGGAATAGCTCATATGTTTGGTCTTTTATTAGTCATTTATTTAACAATACATCACCTACTGTACTACCAAAACTTCTGTGGCTTTGATCTAGAAAATCGAGCCCTGGTGTAGTACTTATCACCTACCAGCTGGTGCATGGGAGTGCCAAGCTACTTGCAACTGGAGTACGATTGCGGATTATTTAGTCCTGACAGCTCAGCGACCCGAAAGAGGAAAAATAATATGAGTAGTGGGGAGAGCTCCGGAATAGAGATAAGGGCGGTCGGTAAAGGAATGCAGAACAGCTTAACTGTACTGGAAACACAACGCTATACCGCAAGCGTGACATTCGATCGCTCTGACTACAGGTAACAGACTAATCTGAACATCCCTTGGCGTAACTTAATGGATTCGCCTGACCCAGGCGCAGATTGCCAGCGACAGGCAGGACTAAATAATCGTACTGTACTAAGTTGCCATAGTCTGATGAAATCATCATTAAGGATGGTGGAAACTATGTTATGTTGACCACTAATCGAGAGTATGTGACAACACTGGAGACACCGGAGAGAAATTCAACAAGCTGATGATGACGAGTTTGGACTTAGCGGCTGGGTGAAAGGTTGGCCAGACGATGTCAGTAGATCTACAGTAGTGGTTCGCATATTTTCCACGTCGTCAGAAGTTTTGGCGCATCAGTAATACGTTATTTAAAGTCTGTGAAATTGGTGACAGTAAGAAGATATTTGGCGAGATGAGGCTCTGATTACCTGACATTCGTCTTACAGCTAGAAAGAACCCAACCACGTAATCAGCCCAAGAGGAAATCGAACCCACGCTCGAACGCAGGTCCCGGTTCAGCAGGCAAACGCGCCTACCGTGTGAGGTACGTCTGTGGTGGCTGTCGTAGGATCCAGTAGTATAAGACTGGCAGTTCCTTGCACCAACTAACTTGTCCATTCTCCAAACGTGGCCAAACTATTTCAGATTTTCTTCCTTATTCTCTCCGTTCTGCTATAGTTTCTTCTGCCTTCATTAAAACATCGGGAATGACTAGAGAAGCGATTAGCACTCATTGCTTGTTCGAGGCTCTTGATAAGGATCCATCCCCAGCTCATCTTATGCCAGAAACATTCCAAATCCTGTCTCGTGGTAAAATTCAACTCCGGCTATCACAAGGTTTTTCACCAGTAAAACCTCTCTTAATGGACATCTCTTTTTAACGGACATTTCAAAATTCCTCTGCAGACATAGGGTAAACTAGGGTCTGCTGGACAGTCGAACATGTTGGACACTTTGTACTTTAACGTGATACCTCGCCACTTGTGGGCACCACATTCTGCTAGAAGTCAATGACTGAAGTAGCCCCACTCGTGGCTACTTCCGTCATTGACTTCCAGCAGATGTGGTGCCCACAAGTGGCGAGGTAACACGTTAAAGTACAAAGTGTCCAACATGCCCGACTTTCCAACAGACCCTAATTTACCCTACATAATGCTAGAAATCTTTCATTCAACATTTCTATTTTACGAAAACATTTATCTTCACAAAAACAATGGAAACTGCATTTACTGTTATTGAAAATAAAGTAGTGAAATCTCCCTGAATGGAACACCTCTTATTAATGCACATTTTTAAATTCCTCTGCAGATCGACATAATCCTATAAATCTCAGTTCTATTTTACGGAATCATGCAGTCTACCTCCACAAAAACAATGGACACTGCAGTTACTGTATTTGAAAATAAAGTAGTGAAATCTCCCTGAATGGAACACCTCTTATTAATGCACATTTTTAAATTCCTCTGCAGATCGACATAATCCTATAAATCTTAGTTCTATTTTACGGAATCATGCAGTCTACCTCCACAAAAACAATGGACACTGCAGTTACTGTTTTTGAAAATAAAGTAGTGAAATCTCCCTGAATGGAACACCTCTTATTAATGCACATTTTTAAATTCCTCTGCAGATCGACATAATCCTATAAATCTTAGTTCTATTTTACGGAATCATGCAGTCTACCTCCACAAAAACAATGGACACTGCAGTTACTGTTTTTGAAAATAAAGTAGTGAAATCTCCCTTAATTGAACACCTTTTATTAATGTACATTTTTAAATTTCTCTGCAGAGCGACATAATTCTATAAATCTTCCAGTACTGTTTACGAAACATGTACCTCCACATGAATAATGGAAACTCCAGTTACTGTTTTTAAAAATAAAGTAGTGAAATCTCCCTTAATGGAACACCTCTTATTAACGTACATTTTTAAATGCCTCTGTAGAGCTAAATAATTCTAGATCCTCCCCCCCCCCAACCCCGGAGAATAAAGTAGACTACTGTATTTTATTTTCGAACATAATAATGTGGAATTTCCATTACTTTTGTGAAGGTATAGGCCTATAGTACCAGAAAAGCCCCGCGCCGTGACGTCGTGGTCTAAGACATCCTGCCTTGGAGTCACATTACGGAATGCGCTCTGATTCGAATCCTCATGGGGAAGAAATTTTCTTATGAAATTTCGGGTAGTGTATGAGACCAGTGCCCATCCAGTATCGTGATGTACTTCGGGAGCTAGATATGTAGTGAAATCCGTTCACGAAAGCTACCTATAACGGCTAGGGGGATCATCGTGCTAACCACATGATATTTGCATTCTCTGCTTCGGTATGTGAAAGTGAGGCCAGCAGCCGGTTGGTCGGTCTGGGCCCTTAGAAGGACTGTAGCGCTACAGATTATTATTATTATTATTATTATTATTATTATTATTATTATTATAGTATCAGAAAAAATTAATGGGCAAAGTCTTGATCGATCTATTAGTTTCCTTCTTTCAAGGGAGGGCACGTACTGGGATTATTCTCGCACACGAACCGTTCAAGTGGGCCCATTTTACTATCCGGGATGGAATGGTGTGCATACCCTTAGATCCTCCCCTCCCCGCTACAGAACCCCCTGCTCGCAGCATCCAAACTCCCCTAGAGCCTACATGATCCCTTTACCTTTCCATGTAGACCTCACTGCGATCCTTCAACCCCGGTCCCACGAGATACCATGAGCCTAGTGGAGAGGCCACGTTGCGTAGCGCTACCATCAACAACGAATGACCACATATCCACGGGGTCCAAGTTCGGCGGCGGCCAGCAGCCGACACTACACCGGATCAAGTTCGAAGCCTAGGAAAGAAACGCAGATGATGATGAAAGAGGGGAAGTGTAATTTATGATGGCGAATTAAATCAGAAGTCCAACGCCGAAAGTTATCCAGAAATTCTGCTTCGATTGGTTGAGGGAAAATCTCGGAAAAACCTCAACCAGGTAACAGCCCCAACCAGGATTTGAACTCGGGCCCGCTCGTTTCAAAGTCAGACGCGCTAATCGTTATTTCACAGCGTTAAGGCTAATTCACAATGAAAATTAAACATAACGTAAGTGTTAACTTAAGAATATAAACGTTACGGTAAAATCAAGAAGTCATACCATCATTCACGATGGGAACATAAACATAACCGCAAACATACTTGGTAATCATGGAAACATAACAACGACGCCATTTCCTCATGTCTTATGTCTTATACTTCAGCGCTCCACGATCGTGTTCTGTTTGCAAATCACGTAAGCATAAGCATGAAAATTTGGAGTTTGCAAACTTTCATTTTAACGTCTTACGGTAATGTTTATGTCAATGCTTATGTGAATCATTGTGAATGATCCCATTTGGTAGCCTGGGCGCAAACTTCTGTGTTTATGTTACGGTTATGTTTAATTTTTATTGTGAATGGGCCTTTAGAGGCTGAGTCGTAATGGCAGTACTCCTGTATGTAGGCAACAGGTTTCTCAAGACTGTCTAGAAGTAGCATTTATACAGTAGTTCCATACGCGTAGTGCACTGCATGTGAATCTTGGTAAAATTTGGTGCTCCATTTCTATTTTCTGAAACTGTACATATTTCTATGCCCCAAAATGAACTGGTTGAAAGAAAGATTTCTAGCATTATAGATTGGGAATGCAGAAAGAGTTTTGAATGATGATGCTTATTTAACAACGCAAAGAAGCCTAGTGGTCATTCTTAGGCCGTTTTTCAAAGCTCAAGTCTATACTACATGCTAATAACTAGCAACTAACTGACTTGTAAACTACACACTAGAGAACTTTGAACATGCATGCTGGAATCATGGCCTTCTTCGTAGACTATTTTCCTCAAAGCCTTGAAATTACGGTATAGCACTAAATTAAGAAGGCAGTGTCCTAATGTAGTTTAATTACGAGTTATCAGCTGTTATTTTTTGGAAATTACAATTCTTTGTTTATAAACAGTTTTCCAGTAAACAGTTCAAGAAACTTAATTCTCAGGTTTATGAACTGAATGGTAATTTCCTGAGACGCTAGAAAAGAAACGTAGAAAGATGTAGAATTGTAAAAGATGTTCAAAAGATATCTATGAAAATTACGTTTGGTTATCAACAATCGAAATAAATGTGGAAAGATAAGGGCCTGAAATATTACAATATTAAAAAAATGTAACGCAGATACCAACAATGTCAATGTTCCAAGTTAACGTGTTATTCTACATTGAACTCACATTTTATTTCCAAAGCATCATCAGATTTCATAACCCCTAATAATTTGTTAATGAGGTATCCATGTTTGTTTAGTATACAAGTCAAAAATAAAGCAAGCAACTACGGACTTGATTGCTAATCACTACGTAGCTTCGGATCGTAACTTCTGATGTCACATCCGGCTATTTAGTCAAAAATCTATAGTCTCGTCGCTCTAATTTCCGGCAGCCAATCACGTTGCAGGTCGGGTATATTTAAACGTGTGCGTCTTGTGATTCGGTGATAAAGACGTTATTCATTTCTTAAGGCTAAATAAATACTTAATATAGTCGCCCGCCATTTTGGCTCTTTCGTTGGCGTTCCCAGAAAGCACACGAGGACGTTATTTGCCGCTCAATTATTTGCTGCATTAAAGTGCGTTTGATTTATTATCATAGGAGCTACGACATGATAATGTTTAACGGTGTGGCAAATAGATTCCTCGTCTGGTAGCTCGGCAACGAAAGAACAAAATTGGCGAACGTTACTACCTACCTAGACTTTATAGAGCCTTCACTTCCTAAGACGTACGCAAAGAGAAGTCATGCTGGGAATAACAGCGTCACGACTATAGTTCACTTCAGCTGAAAATGTAGCTTTGAGACACGGCCTTAAGTATAATGATGACATTGTTATGACATAACAAAAACAATCGCAGTGCAATGTAATGCACTTTTATGTCTTAAGAAAAACACGAGAAGTTCAAACATAAAATCCGACCTAGAGGATTGATGTTTGGACCAACTACATGTTTCAGTTAAACGTCCTCTGGAGTCCTTTCTATCAGGAAGATCCGCACCTTGAACTGACCCTCGAACACGATGCATTTGAAGGAAATGGCCTTGGTGTAGTAACTCGTCTGTTAAATTAGTATTGCTCAAGAGAAGAGGTAATTTGAATAGTGGTGCCTCGGAAAATACGTCGTGTGAGGAACTGCGCGCCCGAGGAGGACACGTGGACGAGACCGGTCCGGTATTATAATGTGGGTGGTTTAAATTTCAATTACGTGGTAGCACTTCCGAATGTCACTTGTAGGGCAGTCAGTCTGGTATTAATCTTCCATATAAAACAGCATACTTATGGAAGTTTGCAGGGCGAGAGAAGACGTGAAGATATATCTCCTCTTTTCGTTTCTTCTGTGTTGTTTTAGTAGTGGTAATAGGCCTGAGGGGCACTAAGAAATTTACTTATTTATTTATTTATTTATTTATTTATTTATTTATTTATTTATTTATTTATTTATTTTGCTAATAATTGTAACATAAAATATAATATATACAGAAAAACTTTAGCTCACCCCTGAAAGAGTAGAACTCGTGCTCTGGGGCGGAGAGATTCTGCGAATTCCGCAATATTAAGAAGTAATTCTGTCATATTTTTATCAAAATGTTTATTGAAAAATATTATCAAGGTATGTAGACATGGACGAAACCTTTCATTACCAAATGAGATAAAGAGATCTATTAAAATGCAAATATATTTAGTTGTACATACATTACAGTTGAAAAAGAACAACTCGGGTAATTCCGCAACAGTGCGGATAAATCCACAATAGGACTTGGCTAATTCCGCAGTAGTAAATAATTATGAAATACATTATGAAAGTAACATAAAAGGAACAATTTATATGTAACAATGCTCACTTTCTTCACAGCTGTGTAGCAAAACACGAAAAACAGCCAACTTTCGATGTTTCACTGTACAGAAATGTCGACCAATATCCTTGATTTTTTTTTCTATAGCACTGCAGAGGACATGCCTCCTGTTGACAGCCTCTCAAAACTTATGTTCATGCTATTGTAAAGCCGCAGTAAAATCATATATGCACTACTGCGGAATTACCCGTAATGCGGAATAAGCCAAGTTTCCCCTACTGTATGTTTTCAAAATGTCATTTTAAGGATACACTCTTGGATAATAAGAAATTCATTTAATTGGAAAACCTAATATTGTTTTCTGTCAAGAAAATTGAGAACTATGTAAAAATTTTAAACTTAGCAATATTATCATTATTGTTATATTAAATTTAAAGGTACGACCTATAATTAATAATAAGTAGAAAACAGTAAAGTGTCTGTATTTTATATAATTATGAATATAATAAAATATTAGTTACATTAATATTATGTTTAATCATGTCCCAAGGTATGTTATCCTATGTCCCAAGGTACATCACCCTTATGTACCTAGGGACAGTATGTAGCATTTTAGGAAAATTAAAAAAATCTATACAAAAATTATTTAATTGAAACTTTATTTTTCCTAAGATACATTGCACGTCAAAGATAGTGTTTTAATAATAAAAAGTTATAAAAGCTTATACAAATATTTCAAAAATTGAAATTTAAAAAAAGTCCCTAGGTACAACAGCTTCCCCTACTGTATTATGTTACTAACTAGGGCACGGAATTTCATGCCCAAAAATATAACTAAATAGTCTTGTAAATATGCCCTTAAAAAGTGTAGAGATGGTTCCGCTGACTAAAATCAGCGATGAAATGCAGTTCACGATCAACACACGGCTGAGATTTCCAATAGAGAAACTGCTCTGTTATCTCTGAAGATACTTTTGCATCGTGAAAAACTTCTTTCCACATCACACGAAGTTACTGGGGCTTATTTAAATCATGTTAATTCTTTCACAGACAAAGATAAATCATTCGGTGCGATTGAGGATTTTCCTTCGAGAATGCCTCGAATTATCGCACATCTGTTGGTATTCAGGATTTTTTAAAGATACTGATAAACCACTTTTTCCTTTGCTTTTATACTTGCTTTAATATCTTCATTTGAACTTCTCTTTTTTCATGCTTCTCAGGTATGTACGATGGTGGTACAGTTGAATTTTACCCTTTGTTATCAGTGCGTAAAGTGAGCCTTTAAAACTTCAGTGCGTAGTTTTGCGATAGTTTTGTAATAATATATATACTTCTTTTCCTTCCTTTATCCTTTCTTGTTCTCTAGATCACCAGATGAATTTATTATCATACCCTTTTTATTGTGAATTTTATTTAATTTTCGTATTTCTTTTCTTTTTTATTATTATTTTATTACATTCCATTTTGTTATATTCTTCCTTACGTTTTCCATATTAACTATTTGTACTAAATGAGTTGCTTTTACTACCTATATTTCAATGTATTTTTACTTTCTTTTTTTCTATTATGGTATTATTTCATGTTGTTTCGTGTCCATTTTATTGTGCTATTATTATTATTATTATTATTATTATTATTATTATTATTATTATTATTTAATATGTTAGTATTCTGTTCCTTAACATTTTGTTAAATTTTCACTGCTTGTATACTTGTGACCTGATAGAGTGTAAGAGAAGGCCCTATGGCCTTAACTCTGCCAGTATAAATAAAGAATTATTATTATTATTATTATTATTATTATTATTATTATTATTATTATTATTATTATTATTTAATATGTTAGTATTCTGTTCCTTAACATTTTGTTAAATTTTCACTGCTTGTATACTTGTGACCTGGTAGAGTGTAAGAGAAGGCCCTATGGCCTTAACTCTGCCAGTATAAATAAAGAATTATTATTATTATTATTATTATTATTATTATTATTATTATTATTTAATATGTTAGTATTCTGTTCCTTAACATTTTGTTAAATTTTCACTGCTTGTATACTTGTGACCTGGTAGAGTGTAACAGAAGGCCCTATGGCCTTAACTCTGCCAGTATAAATAAAGAATTATTATTATTATTATTATTATTATTATTATTATTGTTATTATTATTATTTAATATGTTAGTATTCTGTTCCTTAACATTTTGTTAAATTTTCACTGCTTGTATACTTGTGACCTGGTAGAGTGTAACAGAAGGCCCTATGGCCTTAACTCTGCCAGTATAAATAAAGAATTATTATTATTATTATTATTATTATTATTATTATTATTATTATTTAATATGTTAGTATTCTGTTCCTTAACATTTTGTTAAATTTTCACTGCTTGTATACTTGTGACCTGGTAGAGTGTAAGAGAAGGCCCTATGGCCTTAACTCTGCCAGTATAAATAAAGAATTATTATTATTATTATTATTATTATTATTATTATTATTAATTATTATTATTATTAAAAGTAAGTAATCACTTTAGGCACTGGTACTTTTTTACGCACTAGCAAAGAAAATGTAATATTCAAAGTACAAACTTCACTCAATCAGAAATTAATACAATATCTCGATCTTTCACTACTTCAGGAACAAATAAGTAACAAATTTAACATTCATATCTAATTTTTAGCCCCCTATTCTGGAGTTACATGTACTTAGTAGGCCCTACTCATTGTAACAAGATTTATCACTCAACTATCCCTAATCGTTTTGTTGATTATATGGCTGGTTTAGATGGCCATGAAATCGTGAACATGAATAAAACAGGTTATCATTCCTTGGATACTTATTTCTTAATGGTTCTGAGTTCAGACGGCCATGACATTGTGATCTTATAACTAGACAGAGGATTTTCGGTCCCTATACAGCGATAAGACGCCACGTCCTTTGGCGTACGGAGAAAGCGTAGCAGTGAATTTCTTAAACGAAAATTTGTATTATCGTACAGATTCAGAAACAAAATTTGGAAAATTCAGGTGGCTCAAATTTTGTTTCTGGATATGTACAAAAAAATATTCTATGATACACATTCGTAAAGTTCTTTTTGGCCCTCCCCTGATTTTGAAAGTCGCCTACGCCTCGTTTCACAAACTTTACACTCGTGCCAAAAAGAGAACCTTCACGAACTTGTATAATAAATAACTATTATTTCCTTTATTTCATCATCCCCCGAATACCGTTTGGTTTCAGTTTTATTATTTACTCTCATTTTTTTATTTTGTGTTTATTTAGAGGCAGACCATGTATGTATTAACACTTAGCCTACATCAGCGTTTCTCAAACTATGGTCCGCGGATCACATATGGTCCTCGAGGTTTGCCCTTGTGGTCCTTCAAAAAGGGCAGAAGAAAAAATAAAATTCAAACGAATTGCGTATCACACTATAATTTAAAATCTCTGAGTTTGAAAATGACACATGTCAATTGCCTTTTCTCCCAGTACCTACTGACATTTTATTAAATTTATTACCCTACTCGTCTACCGACTTCCCACTCTACTCTCAGCAACAAAAGAGGGATTTAAAGCACTATGAACGTGCTGTTTCTCGCCATCTTTTCCCTACACATCAGTTGATGACATATGGCTAAGTACATTGGCATATCTTTCAGATGTATTCTCAAAACTAATCGAACTAAATCTCTCTCTACAAGATAATTCTTCGACTGTTCTCAATGAGCATGAGAAAATAGAGGGGTTTGAGAGAAAACTTGGTCTGTGGGTTAGTTGCGTAAAACAGATAATTTTTCCACCATTTGCAGCCCTAGAGCCTTTTTTGGTTGAAAATTATTTCGTTATTGAATTATGCAGTGACATACTATGTTCGCATAATGAAACTCTGAGGTCACAATTTGAAACTTATTTTCCAAGTAAATATTATGAATTTTCATGGGTTCGTGATACCTTTCATTGCGATATTGAAACTAACAAACTTTCATTGAGTGAAAGAGAACAGTTAATTGAACTCTCGAATGAAAATGGACTTAAAATGAAATTCCAAGCGGAAAGTATGGTTAATTTGTGGACCTCGTCACAAGTGAAAAGAGAATATAGTGAACTGTAGAATGGTGCTTTGTAGATTATAATTCAGTTTGCTTCTACATATCTGTGTGAGAAAGGGTTTTCATCACTTACTCTAGTAAAAACAAAGTACCGAGATCGACTCGACGTATGTGACGATCTCTGACTTAAAGTTACCAGCATACATCCAAATATACAACAATTGTACATGAATCGACAGGCTCATCCATCTCATTAATGTGAGTACCAACATTTATTTATTTTTCTTAGTTAATAAGTTAAAGATTATCTGAACTCCAATAGCCTTGAATTATTAAAAAAACAAAAATGAATTTTCTTCTAATAACATTAACTTAATTAGTTAATAATATAAAATTAAATTAATTAAATTAATTTTATGCTCTACCATGCCGAAATTTAGTAATTATACACCTGGTAGCAGCCCTTAAATGGACCCCATTAAAGTACACCTATTCATTAAAGTTCAGGTGTTCCACCAATCAGAAAATACCATTCTAGCAATATGAAAGCGCAAGTGTCGATTATTCTCGGGTATGCAATCGAAAGACAACTAGCGCGAGATTAGACAATATTAACTCAGTCGAAAATAACAACACACAAATTATCATCAATTCACCGTCATCTTCCAGCCTTTCACAAAGCACATTCCCGCAAATTCATTTCACCAAGTGCTGGAAAAAATCAATATGGTCGAGCATAAAAAGTCGTATGAAACTTGACTATAATGGTAATTAAGACGCTCGTATGAAAATTATGAAACTCGCTTGCGCTCGTTTCATAAACATACTCGCGTCTTAATTACTACCATTATAGGCTCGTTGCATAATGTACTATTAATTAATTAATTCTGTTTTAAAATACAAGTATACTGGTATTAAAATATTCTACAAAAATGATAAATTTTCTTTCTAAGGTAACAAGTGAAAGGTGGTCCGCGGAACTGCTCTGACTTAAAAAAGTGGTCCCTACTTCTAAAAAGTTTGATAAACGCTGGCCTACATCCATTGGAACAGAAAGGGTGAGAGAAGTATGAGTAGAGGAGAAAGCCATGTCATCCTCCACTGCACTGCAAGTTCAACAAATCGCAAGGTGGTATTGGAGTAATATTGCCAACGGAAATAATGTGTAAAAACCTTGGCCTCCACAGCGCCAGGGAGCTATTTTTGGGGCATCCGCTTCCGTCGCTGGAGAGCCCGCGTGGACACCTCCCCTCTGAGCGGCTCCCCCACAGGGCACGTGCATCCAGCGCAGCGAGAGGAAATGGACAAGTCTGTGTGGGAGCGTCTGGTATTTTTACCATGGGCAGGAATTATTTTCATCGCCGCCTCGAGGGTACAGACTCTGTATTTATAACATTGATCACCGAGCCTTCATGTACGTTGCACCCTGGCGCGGAAAACATTCCTCGCGCCTGACTAAGCGGATGGAACCGAGAACTGATATCATCAGCCTTTCCTGGGGCCTGCCGGGTGCAGTCACCCTCTTCCGGACTCATGTCGTCCTAGACACATGCTCACTCTTACAGCAATAAAAAGCAAAGGACAGTAAAGCAATAGGTCTTCAAAATGGTTTACAATTTGTGTTCCGCAAACCATCCATGAGTAGGTGTATGATTTTATGATGATTATTTTATCCTCGTTATTAAAATAGTTTAATTTCGGGGAAAATTTCGTGAAAAAACAAAATTTCGCGTATATTTCGCACCCAAAAGAACAATTTTCTTCGGCCAATTTGAAATAGTTCCCTCCCACTTCCATTTTTTAAAGTAGTAATCGGTAAACTTACATCCTAAATCATTATATAACCAGATTGCTCGGCGTTTACTGAAGACCTAAGGACAAACATGATGCTGCCCAAGACGAACGCTTCGGAACGACTATTGGCAACACTAAGAGAGAAAAGAGAAGCTCCCCCAATAGAATTCTACGCCACAGGAGCCATGATAGACCGAGAATGGACGAAGAAAAACTTTGAAGTCAGGCGTGTAATAACAAGACTGGCAGTCCACGGATTCCATCACCTTATCTGCAAGACAAGAACATACCACGACCCGAGTGACTCATGCGTGTGTACATTGTGCAGCAAGAAATGTGAACGCTATCATATTGAACTATGCGCCAAAAGAATAAAATCAATAAGCGAGTACGCAAAAACAAAAGTAAATTAAATGCAATCTAAATGGCTATTTGGCTGCAATAAATATATTAATTAAGATTGCTCGGCGTTATAAGTTTTGATGGTAACAACTTTTGTCAGGTTTACTATGCTGCCATCTAGTTATTACCTAAGGAGTCACGTCATAACTCCCATTTAAATTGCATTAGCGAATGTACTGCCATCTCGTGTTCGTTTACGGCGGACGGGTGGCAATCCTGGCGGTTATTCTCTTCAAAGTGCAACCGATTTTAACATAGGAATGAGCAATCTATATGTGATCTGGGCTTATATGCTAGTACAAGAGATCAAATTTTCCGAGGCGTCTTTAAAAGCATTTGTGTGTTATGTTTACATTCCTCTTTGTCTCACCCACCCCTCGCATAAGCGAGCTACCTCTCTCCAGACAATCACTTTTACACCGTCGTCAGAGTGCATTACGTTTTAAAATTCCGTTGCAGAACGGAAACTTATATTTGCTCGGATTAAATTTCTACACATTTAAAGGCCAAAACTGAAATTCTTTCAGTCATTCACAATCATAAAACACTCATCTCTTAAATTGACTGAGGATATTGGGAATTAATTCAATAGCTTTCCCAGAATACCCTATGGAATGTTTAATATAAAATAATTGTTTTCTCGAAAAGGAAGCAAAAATGAGCAAAATGGTATTAAACTTTTTTGTTTGAAATATCTCAAAGAATAACCCTTGAAATTACGGTTCATTATATATATATATATATATATATATATATATATATATATATGTAGTCCACACCTGTGGAGCAACGGTTAGCGCGTCTGGCTGCGAAACCAGGTGGCCCGGATTCGATTCCCAGTCGGGGCAAGTTGCCTGATTGAGACTTTTCTCGAGGTTTTCCCTCAATTCAATATGAGCAAATGCTGTGTAACTTTCGGTGCTGGACCCCGGACTCATTTCACTGGGATTATCACGTTCATCTCATTCAGACGCTAAATAACCTAAGATGTTGATAAAGCATCATAAAATAACCTACTAAAATGAAAAAAAAAAAAAAATATATATATATATATATATAACTTTTATTATTAATCAGCAAAGAACATCGTATACTTTATTATTATTATTATTATTATTATTATTATTATTATTATTATTATTATTATTATTATTGTTATTGCTGCACGCATTCTATTCGTCACCTGATATAATTAGGAACATAAAATCCAGACCTTTGAGATGGGCAGGGCATGTAGCGCGTATGGGCGAATCCAGAAATGCATATAGAATGTTAGTTGGGAGGCTGGAGGGAAAAAGACCTTTGGGGGGGCCGAGATGTAGTTGGGAAGATAATATTAAAATGGATTTGAGGGAGGTGGGATATGATGGTAGAGACTGGATTAATCTTGCTCAGGATAGGGACCAGTGGCGGGCTTATGTGAGGGCAGCAATGAACCTCCGGGTTCCTTAAAAGCCAGTAAGCGAGTAAGTAAGTATTATTTTTATTATTATTATTATTATTATTATTACGGTAAACAAGCCACCTAGACTTTTTTTCTTTCGAACACACATTTAATGCGGTTTCTCTGAGCTGTGAGATCTGTTAATGGAAACAGTATATCACTCTAGAAAGGCAAGAGAACTATTTTGACTAAGTATTTAAGCAGAAACCAATCAGCCGTTTCCACAGTAAAAAAGCAGTTTACAATAACAGTATGCAGATTGATATTCACCAAGCCTTGCAGAAGCGTGTTTTCGTCTAGGCTAGGACTTCAGAAAATTACCGCGGAGAGAGTGTAGCACCAGACTTTGCATTGCTTTATGTAAGGAGAGGACATGAAACATAGGTAAGTGATTACCGCACGTACTCATTGTTACTGAATATCAAGAGCTAAAAAAAAAAATGAAGTTTTTATTTATGCAAGCCCAGTCTGATCCCAGAGTGTAAAAAAGTTTCGAAAGGCTGAATAGAGGACGATAATAAATCTTCAAAAACTTGTTCAAACAGGAAGAATATGAATATAGGTATCCCGAGTTTAATACAAGAATTGTATTACTTAAAAAAAAGTTTCTTAGAGCTTTCACCACCAGTAGAAGCATAACCAGATTCGTCGTTATAGCCATTATCATAATCAATAATAGTAATGATAATAATAATAATAATAATAATAATAATAATAATAATAATAATAATAATACTTACTGGCTTTTAAGGAACCCGGAGGTTCATTGCCGCCCTCACATAAGCCCGCCATTGGTCCCTATCCTGAGCAAGATTAATCCATTCTCTATCTTCATATCCCACCTCCCTCAAATCCATTTTAATATTATCTTCCCATCTACGTCTCGGCCTCCCTAAAGGTCTTTTTCCCTCCGGCCTCCCAACTAACACTCTATATGCATTTCTGGATTCGCCCATACGTGCTACATGCCCTGCCCATCTCAAACGTCTGGATTTAATGTTCCTAATTATGTCAGGTGAAGAATACAATGCGTGCAGTTCTGTGTTGTGTAACTTTCTCCATTCTCCTGTAACTTCATCCCTCTTAGCCCCAAATATTTTCCTAAGCACCTTATTCTCAAACATCCTTAACCTATGTTCCTCTCTCAAAGTGAGAGTCCAAGTTTCACAACCATAAAGAACAATCGGTAATGTAACTGTTTTATAAATTCTAAATTTCAGATTTTTTGACAGCAGACTGGATGATAAAAACTTCTCAACCGAATAATAACATGCATTTCCCATATTTATTCTGTGTTTAATTTCCTTAATAATAATAATAATAATAATAATAATAATAATAATAATAATAATAATAATAATATTAATAATAATAATAATAATAATGATAATAATGTAGTGATCATGTAGTGAATACGGGACAAGGTAAGTACCGCTTCCGTAGGCCAGTGTCCACGCAAAGACATCTCTTTTTCACTCTTCTGTACATCTTAGCGCATAAATTTAGAAAGTGCAGATAAAACTTGTTTCAGAACATTTCCAACCTCATTTGCTCATTACCTTAACTAAAAGGTAACCCTTTCACATGCCATGAAGACACTTGGGGGGACATGGAGGTAGAGCCCTAAGCTTTTTTTGACCTCTCCATTAGAATAAGATAATGTGGTCGGCACCGAGTGGTTATGTCGCATCTCGATTTCCCCCCACTCGTTTCTTCTGATCTCTCTGTAAAGGCTAGTGGCTGAGGTGTTACGATCTTGCCTGAAAATATTTGCTGTTCGGAATTGGAAGTCTACGTAACTTTTTAAAATAGTTTAAAGAAAAGTATCCTGTAAAGTAAGCAACTGTCTCCTGACTTCCTCCGTTTCGCCGACCCTGCGACATAACCACTCGGTCGGACAGTACATTACACTGGGGTGAAAGGGAGATTAACTACCCTATATCGCCAATGTTAATTTGTTTAGTATTTAGTGACCCATTGTCTCTGGAACTGCAGAAGATATCGTACTCAATATTTAATAGGATGAATGTACAAATTTCCTAAGCAAACGGACGCAGATATATCAAAATAAAAGTTGTAAAAATATATGACTTTTTAAAATAATATTGGTTTTATTTAATTTTTAAACTAAAATATTTTTCTGATCAAAATAATAGACTTTCCTTAACGTGTGTCCATTTCATTACTGTAGGCTATTATTGTTAACATGTGTTTAAAATTTTATCCTTCTATCATTTATATTCCGGAAGAAATTTGGCATTTGCTTAAAAATAACAAAAAAGCGACAATATTACAAAAAAATTCAAATATTTTTTACAATTTGTATTTCTAAATAAATCTGTGCCAGAGTTCTTAAAAAAACCCATGTTTATCATACAAAAATTTGAATATGATATCTTCAGAAGTTCTGGAGATTATGGGTAATTAAATAAGTAAATTTAACACTGGAGCAAATCCTTTAGTAACTCCAGTCCATATTCAGCCAGAATGATAAATTTTTATTCGCGTATGCCATTTTAGATCAATTCCTAATAAATTAGGGGGAGTAATTGCCCTAGCAATATCTATTACAATTCTTTTTTATTATACCCATGTATAATTCAAACTTCCGAGGCATACAATTTTATCCTATTAATCAAATTATATTCTGATTAATAACGTAATCCTATTAACATGAATTGGAGCACGGCCAGTAGAAAACCCTTATATTATTACTGGACAAATCTTAACAGTACTATATTTCTTATATTATATTATATTATCCACCCAATAATAATAACATTTTGAGATAATTTAAACAATTAAATTTAAAAAGCTTTAGAGAAAGCATATGTTTTGAAAGCATAAGAAAGAAGTTAAAATTTTCTATTAACTTTACTTAAATTAATACATCTAAACCAACAACAAGAATAAATAAATCCTAACACCTAAGAAAAATAATAAATAATTTAATGATAAGGGTAAAAACCCTTTCCAAGCTAAATACATCAATTTATCATAACGAAAACGTGGTATTGTACCACGAACCCAAAAGAATATAAAAGAAATAAAAGAACGCCTAAGATAGAAAAATACAGAATTGATATCGCTACCCAAAAAAATAATACAAAATAATATTCTCATAAATAAAATACTAGCATATTCAGCCAAAAACATTAATGCAAAACCACCACTTCTATATTCAACATTAAAACCTGAAACCAATTCTGAGTCACCCTCAGCAAAATCAAAAGGAGTACGATTGGTTTCAGCTAAACAGGAAGTAAATCAAATTATTGAAAAAGAACTAAATCGATATCTAACGCAATTTGTTTTTATTTGGAGCAAATTGGATAATTATATTCTTCGGTAAAGGCCATATTACATGATCCATGAAAATTACTTTTTCATCTCATCGTGTCACGAAAGTTAAAATCGAAATCAATTTCAGCACAAAAATCCACTCATTAAACATATGTTGGGTGTTTGAATCCCAGAGCACTCATGTAGTCGGCGTCAGTGATAATGCAGCTGGTTATGCTGCTGCTAATGATGATGATGATAAATAAGTTTGCATAGACGCATGAAAGATGACTAATGATTTGTACCTACCACTTAGTTTTCGTATCAATATGTTATCCTGACATGGCCACACTCAAGACAGCTGTGATCGATTAAAGGGACTGGTCCCATATGCACTACTGCGTAGTCTTGACATCATACAGAACCTACAGCGCTGTTACGCCCTTACAACGCCCTCCTGAGTGTATTGGAGCCACATTTTTATCGCCCGTACAGAGAACAGCGTTTACTCCAAGCTCCATTATCTAACTGATTGTCATAAGCGATAACAATGATGACAGGAATCAACTTAAAACCCAGGCAGGGCGTGGGCATCTCCCGGCCCATGTAACATGCACCTCGCTACAAATTATCGTCGGTACGCCATGATCAATAAACAGCGCGTTGCGACGTGCCGTTATTACTAATCTTAAGCTTCCGGTTCTACTTGCGCTGCTACAGTCTGCGTCGCTTGCGTAACATGTTTTGAAACAACGTACTTAGTTTTGAAACGTTCGGTAATTACCAATTTCCCAATTACATTTCCCAAGCCTTCCTGGATGTCTGTCTGTTTCGTGTTCCAAACGCTATAGTGCTTTTTTGTTCGATAGTCTGTTATTCCTCGATTCGTGGACACACCGAAACCCGACATGCCGTCCTCCAGCAAAATGTTATGTGTTATTGTGGGTAATAATTAAATTTCTATTGATGTTCAAATTACCAGTTTCGGTGAAGCTTCAGTCATGTATTGCCAGTATTGGGAATTAAAAACAAACACTGAAAATACCTTAGTTTTTTAGTGCGGAATAGTAGAAACTCGATGTGATCACTAAGGAGCGGATTCCTATGTAATTAAATATTACTAGTGGCTTGTGCAGCAAATGCTGCAAACTAAGTTCATTAGACGTTCAAATAAACATTTTTCAGATTTATTTTCAATGAAGAATACCAGACATTCGGAAAGTTATTTGCTTCCATAACAATGAAAGATACTCTCTCTCTCTCTCGAGCCAATACTGAAGAGAACAACGCACACCACACCGCCATTAAATACATGAAAAAGACCCAACCCCACCTGATTAATAATTATAAAAATATTTGATTTTTAATAGTATTATTATCTTACGTAATTTTTATAGCTTTCAGTAACATATACTATATATAATATATAGCCGCCACTCAGTAAAATATAGAAATCAAAATCTAATTTAAGTTGTTCTCTACAAATATTTATATAACCCCAAAACGTTTCACTTTCATATCATCAATATGGAATTAATATGTATAATTAATGAAAAATAGTCACATCATGGCATTAACTACAATAATATTTCATTTCTAATGGTAATAATGTCATCAAACCACTTAAAGTTTTGTAGTTTTTAATATCCAATAAACAGCTGTACCCAGAAAATTACACACCACAGAATCGAACCTGTAAATTATTTTTAGTAAGTTAAGTTTTTAATAACCAATTTAATTTGAGCTCTAAATGTGTCAGCATTCTTGCAGATCATGGCCTTCATGTAATATTGTTTACTGTAGTATGTGTTTTATTTTATTCTGAAATGCAACACGGCCGACTTGATGCTCGCTTCGCTTCCCCTTTACAAAAAAGCTAAGGGTATATCAAGTCGGCTGTGAATGCTATTAGCTAGTTCTCAAAACTGACGACAGATGGATATTGGAAAATAGGAAATTTATGTTTAAAAATTGACATTTCACTGAAAACTACTATTTTTCCCAAAAAATTTGAGTTCCAAGCTTCAAAATGAGGGGTCATTTATTAAAATCTGTCCAGCCGTTTTCCCGTAATTTCCATTACCAGTTCAAATATATATATATATATATATATATATATATATATATATATATATATAGGCTAGATTTTTGCGTGTGATAAAACACACAATTAACCAAGTTAAAAATTCCGAACATGAAGCTTCAAGTTTAAAACCCGAATTTTATTTCACATAAAAACACACATTTTCACAAAAAAAATTATGTAAATACATATTTTCAGGAAATCTATTATAAACACATAAATCTTAGAGTTTTTTTTTACTTAAATAATTTTTTACAAGAACTTTTAAAAATTTTAAAACTAAATCAAGTATGTCACTCAGAAGTACGTTGTCTTTTTAAGAATTGTTGGTTGCTTGGTGTTTCTAAGCGCTGTGTGGTGTATACGTGATACATTTTTGTAATAGTATCGCCTCAAGTTCTGAGAACTGCTAGGCAGCATATCAGTGTTATTATTAGAGAATAAATTAACATGGGCAAGGAGGAGAGATCTTGCAACACATAATTAGGAATGTTTATTGTTGCTGAAGATGATTTCATTCCAGGCTTTGTTTGTGGAACACAACAGATAAGAGCTCGGGTATGAACATTATTTAATTTTAAAAAAATCTCTCGCCTCTCGCTCATATCTATCAAGTAAGGCAATACGACTTCTTGTGATTCCCTGTTGTCGGGGTTCGTCAATCGATAACCTTCAAGATATACTGAAAGATGGTTGTTTAAAAAACGATTTGGCTTTCCTAATAGCAAATTTAAGCTTTTTGTGTGACTCCATAAAAAAAAAAAAACTCGAAACATCCAAAAATCTGTTGTCTGAAACAGGAAGGTGCGTGCAGTGAAAATTAAACTAGACTCGCTACCAGGTTCAGAAGTACAAGTACTAAGGGACAAATTCCAGAATGTGTTTGGGAAAAACAGTGGATATAAAAAAAAATGTGTAAAGTTGCTCAAGTATTGGAGGATGTGCCTGTAGGTGAAATTGACGGTGTATGTGTTTGTGACATTCCTCTCTTTAAATATGCACGTCTGACGTCCTGTGATGTGGAAAGATCGCTTTCACAGTATAAGTCGTTGTTCAGAGATAATCGGCATGCATTTGTGACGGAGAATTTGGAGATGACCTTTGTTGTTCACTGCAATTCTCGGCCAACTACTAGCACTCAAGTGTGGTTGGTGAGTATCTAGTAACATTTTTTTTTTTCCAAGCTAAGTAAGGTATTTTTGTCATATTTAATTTTTTTTTTTATTTTTAGCAAATATTTTCGTACTTTTTAGCACATAAAAATAAATATATTTAAATTTTTCAGCACATAAAAATCCGCTCCCTAGTGATCACTGGGAGAGCTGTGGTCCCACCCAATCCGCCCTAAATAGGTTCCTTACTTATATAGGAATATCGTCGTACTTGAAGGAAGAAGGCGGCCATATTTCGTCGTTGTGACGTTATTTGAGGTGGAGTGGGAGAATGATTGCAGTGTCGCCAACTGTGGTAACCATTCATATTATCTTACACAACTAACAAAACCTAACCTAACCTAACGTGCTACACACCTATTGTAACATTCCTAACGTTTAGCACATCTATTGTAACATTCCTCATAGTTTCATTTCGTTTGCCGATATTGGCATCCCTGCTACGCCCTGCTGGAACTCAAGAGTCATCTAGTGGAAGTGAAGTGAAACTGCGACTCTGTTAATTACGTTTCCTTAGTTGTTTCTGTGTTATCTGCAAGAATTATTGTCACTGTACTGATAACTGCATTTATATTGCGCAATAAAAATTGAAATTGGTTTCCAGCGCCACAATCTCAGTGATAAACGTGTGAATATTCGTTAGGAGTCCATTGAAAGTGGCCGTAGGGGACCGAAACTTGACCCCAGTTTCTAACCACAAGCAATCCTAGTGGGACATCAACGTCTATTATGCAACATTACTCCTGCTCTTCCAGGACACAACAATTCCTTTTGCTTCCTGTGTTAAAAACCTTGGAGTTTACTTCGATACGCATTTAAACTGGAACAGCCAAGTAATTCATATTATCAAAAAAAGTGCTTTCCATACTACATTCCTTAAACGGCATTCGAAAATTTCTCCCGCTATCACTAAAAACATACTAGTGGAAACACTATTAATGCCCCACTTTGATTATCGTGATTTTCTACTGACTGACCTCAATGTCAACCAGTCGCAATGATTACAACGTGTTCATAATTCTTGTGTTCGCTTCGTCTGCGATGTCCGTCGCGCTGACCACATTACCTCATCCTTCTAACCTCTAAACTGGCTACGGCTTAACGAACGTAGAAATTTTCATTCCCTTGTTATCCTTTTCCAAGTCCTTCACACCTCTACACCTACCTACCTACCTTGCCTCCCGTTTCAGTTACCTGTCATCATATCATAATCTCTTTACACGCACGCAAAATAGCCGCATACTAGCCATACCAACACATAAGTCATCATCGTATTCGTCATAAACAATCTCGCTATCGCGCTTGTGGAATACCCTACCCAGTGACATCAGAGACTGTCGGAATTTAGCAGTATTCAAAAACAAACTTATCAAGCATTTTATTGGTGCGTAGAGTAGGTTTAATTTTTACTTAATTGATAAAAAAAAATTCTTTCTTCCTAACTTCTCCAATAAACTGTCTAGCCTTTATTAGTCAGTTAATCTTTTAGTACTTTGATTTTTATTGTATTTTTTAAATTTAATATTAATTGTAATTATAATTGTAAATGTATTCTTAATATTGTAGTTGTAATCCCCTGGTAGAAGGGAAGAGAAGGTCTCATGGCCTTATCTCTACTAGGTTACATAAATAATCATACATACATGTATAAGTGTTCTGCCCATGGGCAGGTCTTTCACTGCAAACCCAGCATTCTCCAGTCTTTCCTATTTTACATCTCTCTCTTGGTCTCCGCATATGATCCACATATCTTAATGTCATCCATTATCTGATATCTTCTTCTGCCCCGAACTCTTCTCCCGTTCACCATTCCTTCCAGTGCATCCTTCAGTAAGCAGTTTCTTCTCAGCCAGTGAACCAACAAATTCCTTTTTCTCTTTCAGATCAGTTTCAGCATGATTCTTTCTTCACCTACTCTTTCCAACACAACTTCATTTCTTATTCTGTTTGTCCATTTCACACGCTCCATTCTTCTCCATATCCACATTTCAAATGCTTCTATTCGTTTCTCTTCATTTCGTCGTAATGTCCATGTTTCTGTCCCCATACATCGATTTACTTCACACAAAGCACTTCACTGGTCTCTTCCTTAGTTCTTTTTCCAGAAGTCCGCAGAAGATGCTCCTTTTCTATTACAAATTTCCTTTGCCATACCTATCCTCCTTTTGACTTCCAGGCTGCAGTTTCTAATCATATGATCCATATAATATACTATATATTATATAGTAAATACTAATGGGAATAGGCTACAACCTCAAGGTGTTCGTCCCCATTACTATTTACTATATATCATATGATTAGAAACTGGAAAAGAACAAAACATGGTATTTTGAACATCAATATAAATTTAAAGTTACAGATGAAGTAATATTATTAGCAGATTCTGAAGTTGGCCTCCAACGTTCTGTTTTCCAATTACAACTCATTTCTGAGGAATACGGGGTGGAAATTTCAGTTAATAAAACTAAAGTAATGGGATTCATCGGAAAAAATTATCTCCGCAGCAAAATTTGCCTTTATAATAAACCTGTAGAACAGTTCTCACGTTTTAAATATTTGAGTTATCATTTGAGCTATAAACAAGAAAAATATATTTCTAAAAAACTGAATTACTTTAACTATGCAATGAATACCATTAATAACATTTTCAAACCTTCTCTTGTCCAAAAGCATATAAGAATTAAACCCTATAAATCACTGGCGAGACCTATTCTCATGTATGGAAGTGAAGTTTGGACCATACGTAAATGTGATGAACACCGAATCAATGCCAATGAAATGAAGTTTTCAAGAAGAACTGCTGGCTATACTAGATTAGATAAGAAAAAAATATTGGATATTTTGCAAGAATTAAATATTGACCCAATTTTAGAGAAAATTCAAAATTATAGACAGAAATGGAAATCACATATACTCAGAATGCCTAGAATAACGATACCACGCCAAGCACTAAATTACTGTCCGCATTTCACGAGAAGAACCGCGCAAGGAATGCGAGTTTTTCCCCCACTCTTATAACCTACCCCCAACACGGAACCGGCCGGCTATTGACTGAGTCTTGTGTGTCCCAGCCGGCCAATGACATCACCCCCATCCACCTGCTCCTTCAAGAACGCAGAGTTAAGGCTGGTTCACAATAAACCGGAAACGAGAACCAGAATGAAAACGAGAAGCAGAGGACGTGAATATGAAATTTTTTTATTCACAATAAACCGAGAACGTAGACGACTATGCATATCGATATGCATGTCAATAACGATATGTAAAGTCGATATTACGCATTCTGATGTTATTTGTGTATAATTGACCAATGGCGTTCTCTCATGAGTACAAGGCAGCCAACATAAACATAGGTTAACCAACTTCGAAATTTCAACTGAAACATTTCATTAGGTACGGTACTATAAATATGTCCATGCATCTTTATTATCATAAGTTATTTTAAGTCTACCATAACGTAAAATAATTAGAGAAGAAACATTTGTAATAGAACAAAAATGAACATTACAGTAGTTATTGAATTGAAGCATGAATATGTATGTGTAATACAACTAATACAGTAATAAAATATGATTCACTTACGATCGGTGTTCAAAGATGCAGCTACTGAAAGCCACGCATTCTCCTTCATTTTCTCATCTTTATACGAGGCGCGCCGCTTATCGTAAACGTGAGGATTTTCCTCAACACTCAATAATAGAATCTCATCATATAATACTAGCTCCATGATGCACAGCACAGAACAAAATAATGCATAGGTTATGTCACGGTCTTCTTGCTACAAAATATACGACGACAAAATAGCTTTTAGATGGCATTAGAATGAATCTAGTGGGCTGTGATCGGAAACGCGAACGCCAAAATTGAAACTTGGCCAACTCTCCGTTCCCGATCCCGGGCTCCGGCAAGCTTTTCGTTAATTGCGAATGCTCAGATGTAAATGTACATATTTTAACAATTTTACCGTTTTCGTTCCGATTCTCGTTTCCGGTTTATTGTGAACCAGCCTTTACTCCTCTTAAGCCGCAAGGACCATACTCCCCTCGCAGGGATCCTCTCGTGAAATTTGAACAGTACCGTCCTTAAGGAAAAAGATCTTTGGACCGTCTGCTGAAACGATGGAGTGAGACCGTAACAGGCCACCAGGTTTAATACGTGATAGGAAGAAGAAGAAGAAGAAGAAGAAGAAGAAGAAGAAGAAGAAGAATTGTATTAAAATACTTCTCTTCGCTCACATTTCGTGACTTACATAAGTCCATTCTTTAGCTCGTTTAATTAGAGTATAAATCGTTTCGTATTTACTATAATAAATATTTCAAACTAACGATTAAAATTAATCTCTGGATCCCCTCGGGTAACAGAAAACCCTCATTAAGCCGGGCAGCTATGAAAGTTCTGCTACCTTTAATCGAAACTACATCCCACTCGTCTGCTTCCAGGCGTGTGGAGGCGATGGCTAATAAATGACGTTGTAAGTATGTTAATGACTATTCCCGTGCAGTGGATTGTGGGTTCGAATCGTTCACGAGATGCGTCGTACGGTGAACAGAATGCGGCAGAAATGTGTGGCGATTTTGAAGTAATGAATCCTTCCGAATTTCATAAATACATTAAGTTTACTTTTTATCACGCAATTAATAGTTGTGAGGTAAGTGCATCTTTATTGCGCGAGTGGAAAGATTTAAGCACGAGGCTGACGCCTCGTGCTTAAATTACACGAGCGCAATAAAGATCACGCTCACAAGTACCATACGTAATTTTATCCATGACCATAACGAAAAATTATGTTTTATAAAAGGAAATATGTTGAAAATAAGTCTTCATATAATCACGTATCGTGGCATTGATTTTAGAATCGATACGTGTACTAGGAGCACATGATTAGTGAAGAATGGTATCTAAGGCGTTGGATAAATAACAAATTATAATTAATTAAATTTTAATACATTTTTTTTTCATTTTAAATGTGTATTTTCATTTTTTTGAAGTTTCAGGGATTATTTAGAAGTGTTCACAGGACTAATGTGATTAAAATAATTTCACATTTTACTTCTTTAAACTTATGAGGAATATTATAACGCAATTAACCATCGTGTCTCTTTAGCTCAGTTGGCTAACGCGTGTTGTTTTAAAAGTTTTAAAATCCTATAAACCTAACTTCGCAGGTTCAAGTCTCCTCGCCTCCCAAAAGGTAAATTATTACAAAATTTAAAAAAATACATATTATAGGATGTAATTAAAATTTAAATTGCTTTGGCATGAGAAATCCACAACATTCTTTTCAGAGTCGTTCAGAAATAAAGAATCCCCCCCCCCCCGCCAGTGAGCGGAATCAACATGCATGCTATTGTTCGGCGAATTTATCGAAAGCAGAAATCAAGTCGTTCACTATTCGATCGCAGGGGGACGCAAAACGGCAGCAGCGGGAGCAGTAGTATTCAATGTTTTTTTACTAGCGTACCCCGAAGTACTTTTTACCTTCGTACCTCCGAACTGCATTGCAATAATTATACACTAATGTTGTATGCAAAATAAAACATTATTATTATTATTATTATTATTATTATTATTATTATTATTATTACTTACTTGCTTGCTTGCTTGCTTACTTACTTACTTACTTACTTACTTACTTACTTACTTACTTACTTACTTACTTACTTACTTACTGGCTTTTAAGGAACCCGGAGTTTCATTGCCGCTCTCACATAAGCCCGCCATCGGTCCCTATCCTGACCAAGATTAATCCAGTCTCTACTGTCATATCCCACCTCCCTCAAATCCATTTTAATATTATTTTCCCATATACGTCTCGGCCTCCCCGAAGGTCTTTTTCCCTCCGGCCTCCCAATTAACATTCTATAATGCTGGGTAACTTTCGTTGCTCGACTCCGGACTCATTTCACCAGCATCAGCACCTTCATCTCATTCAGACGATAAATAACCTAAGATGTTGATAAAGCGTCGTAAAATAACCTACTAAAATAAAAAAACTAACACTCTATATGCATTTCTGTATTCGCCCATACGTGCTACATGCGCTGTACATCTCAAACGTCTGGATTTATGTCCCTATTTATATCAGGTGAGGAATACAATGCGTGTAGTTCTGTGTTGTGTAACTTTCTTCATTCTCCTGTAACTTCATCCCTCTTAGCCCCAAATATTTTCTTAAGCACCTTATTCTCAAACATCCTTAACCTATGTTCCTCTCCAAAGGTAGAGTCCAAGTTTCACAACCATACAGAATAACCGGTAATATAACTGTTTTATAAATTCTAACTTTCAGATTTTTTGACAGCAGACTGGATGATAAAAGCCTCTTAACCGAACAATAACAGACATTTCCCATATTTATTCTGTATTTAATTTCCTCCCGAGTATCATTTATATTTGTTACTGTCGCTCTCAGGTATTTGAATTTTTCCACCTCTTCAAAGGATAAATTTCTAATTTTTATATTTCCATTCCGTACAATATTCTCGTCACGAGACATACTTATATGCTTTGTCTTTTCGGGAATAATTTCCAAACCTATCTCTTTACTTACTTCAAGTAAAATTCCCGTGTTTTCCCTAATCGTTTGTGGATTTCCTCCTAACATATTCACGTCATCCGCATAGACAACAAGCTAATGTAACCCGTTCAATTCCAAACCCTCTCTGTTATCCTGGACTTTCCTAATGGCATACTCTAGAGCAAAGTCAAAAGTAAATGTGATATTGCATCTCCTTGCTTTAGCCCACAGTGAATTGGAAACACATCTGACAGAAACTGACCTATACGGACTCTGCTGTACGTTTCACTGAAACACATTTTAATTAATCGAACTAGTTTCTTGGGAATACCAAATTCAATAAGAATATCATATAAAACTTCTCTATTGTTATTATTATTATTATTATTATTATTATTATTACAGTACATAAAGTAGCACTTATTGATGCAATAATAATAGTAATGAACTATGTAAAATGTTATTGAAGCAAGGAAAACAAGAGTTGATATATGTAAATTGCAATAATAAATCAACAAGTATAATAAAATAAATAAGTCAGCATTTTACATACGTAGTTAGTAGAAAGCGTAGTCCTTGAGACAATCCCGCGTACCATTTATATTAAATACCACTGCTGTATAGCTACTAAAACCAAAAGTATTCTAAATGGAATTAAAATCATTAGCTAACAGCAACTGCGTAGACTCGATTTCACTACCTCAGCGTTGGGAGTCATAAGATAATGTATAGTCGCGACTCTGTTATTACCGGCGTGACTCCTCCGCTTTGCTTACGTCTAGGAAGTGAAGGCTCTATAAAGTCTAGGTACGTAGTATCGTTCGCCATTTTTGTTCTTTCGTTGCCGTGCTACCAGACGAGGAATCTATTTGCCACACCGTTAAACATTATCATGTCGTAGCTCCTATGATAATAAATCAAACGCACTGTAAGTCAGCAAATAACGTCTTCGTGTGCTTTCTGCGAACGCCAATGAAAGAGCCAAAATGGCGGGCGATTATGTTAAGTATTTAATAAATGAATAACGTCTTCATCAGCGAATCACAAGACGCACACGTTTAAATGTAGCCAACCTGCAACGCGATTGGCTGCCGGAAATTAGAGCGACGGGACTATAGGAGAATGTATTACTTTTCTGTCTTCTATTAATCTTAAACAAAAAATTTTGTCCCAACGGAAAACCCTATCATGCATCATGCATCATAAAAACAATGAAGTGAAAAAACGAGACCTATTTGAAAAGAGTAACGGAAAATGTACAACGGGAAATCTGACTTTCTGTACAACTCCTACACATTCGTGTGGGACTACTATCTAATTAATGGATGGGCGAGGATCAATTCCCGGCAATGAGAGGGAATTTTCTGCTCGTCACCGCGACCACAGAAAATCGATAAGAATCCTTACCGAAGTTGAAGCCACTACAAAAACATCGACTTAAGTAATGTAACCCATTCTCGGTGGTCTAGTAGTTCAATGCTTCCTATTATATTCGAGATTCGCTTGTTCGAAATCCGGCAGAGGGCTTTCCCAATGAAAGTCCGGCAACATTAATGTATTGTGACAGTAATATTACATGTGACTTACTTAACTGATGGCAGTAATGCTACATGTGACCAACTTAACCGATGATAATGATGCTACATGTGACCAACTTAACCGATGATAATGATGCTACATGTGACCAACTTAACCGATGACAATAATGCTACATGTGACCAACTTAACCCATGACAATAATGGTACATGTGTCTTACTTAACTGATGACAGTAATGCTACATGTGACCAACTTAACCGATGATAATAATGCTACATGTGACCAAATTAACCGATGATAATGATGCTACATGTGACCAACTTAACCGATGACAATAATGCTGCATGTGACCAACTTAACCGATGACAAAATGCTACATGTGACCAACTTAACCCATGACAATAATGCTACATGTGTCCAACTTAACCAATGACATTAATGCTACATGTGTCCAACTTAACTGGTAACAATAATGCTACATGTGACCAACTTAACCGATGACAATAATGCTACATGTCACCAAATTAACAGGTAACAATAATGCTACATGTATTCAGATTAACCAGAGACAATTTTGACATGACCAAATTAACCGTGATTAAATGTACTGACAGATTCTCCTGGACCACGGACTTGCCCAACACAAGTTATAAATCGGGAGGGTCCAAAGGATTATAAGTCCAATGCTATAGCCACTAGAACGCCGTGACAGCTATGTTTACCGTCTTGTTCTAAGCATTTGTCGCACCTGTTAAAGAAATGACGCATCACTCGCTGTAGTTCTTCTTTTCAAATGAGAACTTTTTAATTACATTGATAAATATTTGATTAACTATAAGTTTGGTTACAGGCCGTGGTACGAACAAATATGTGAACTTAACTATATACCAAGAATAAAGACTTTGACGCAATCTAAAGGATTTTACAAATCCCCTATTATTTTTCACAGTTTGTACTAGTTCTCTTTTATGTGAATACGTCCTTAAAATCAGACCGACACATGGGGTACCAGGACGGAAACGGCGATGTAACGTTTGCAGCGCGATCCATTTCGACACTGTAACTTCGTGACTAATAACAAGATTAAAATAAACATGGTCTCGTTCGATCGGGTATACGACTAAGATGCGAGCATGACCTTGATTTGGCGACGGCCATGCGCAAGGCGCGAGTGGAGGCCTTCGGCGACCATTTTAGGCGTGGGCGAAAATTTTCGGGCAGTATATCTCGCGACTCCAATGTGCCAGCGCGCTGATTTTGATGCCAAACGAAAGATCTCGTCTAGATCTGTCGATTTAAGCCAGACGTCACGTAAAACCTACGGTCATGTCCCCGACACAGCAATATCTCGATTTTTTTTCTCTTATATTCCAACAAATTCATTAGTACAACGTATTTTCTTCTTTTTCTCTCTTCCAGTTTCAAATGTGAGTTCAGATACCTTTCACACTACATACATACTGCCGACACCATCTCTATGCAGACGACCCTCAAATATACATAAAATTCCACACTGACGAAATAAATGATGCAATAACTAAAATTAATGACGATCTGGACTCAATCTGGACATGGACACGGAAATTCCGACTTAAACTAAATCCAGAAAAATCACAGTCAATCATTGTGGGTCATTCACGTTTGTTAAGCACTATTACCATATCAAATTTGTCCCAGATTAAAATATACGACACCGAAATTCCGTTCAGTGAATCAGTAAAGAATCTAGGTATTTATATGGATAAAAGTTTAAATCGGAACATTCAAGTTGCAGAAACCTGCAAAAAAGTGTTCTCATTAATCCACTCGTTTAGGCGATTGAAGAATTTTCTACCCTTTTCCATGAAAAAAATGTTAGTGCAAACACTCGTGATGCCCCACTTCGATTACTGTGATATTCTAAGCGTTACTTCGGCGCAGAGACTACAACGCGTTCATAATATGTGCGTCCGTTTCGTGTGCAATATTCGCCGGGCTGATCAGTAACACCATCCCTCGAAATGTTGTCCTGGCTCCGTCTAGAAGATCGTAGGAAAATCCACTGTCTTTCCCTTCTCTTTCACATACTGCATTTCTCCACTCCGTCTATCTTGCGCTTCGTTTTCAAAATTTACCCACCCATCATAACCTAGACACACGATCCCAACACTCCTCAATATTATCCATTCCCTCCCACCGAACATCCTCATATTCATCTTCTTTCACTGTGGCTGTTCCTCGGTTTTGGAATTCCCTACCGAGTAATGTCAGGGACTGTCAGACATCAAACCAATTTAAGAATAGGCTAACGAAATATTTTTCTAACAATTCTTGTTAACAATAATTGCTGTTTCAGGTTTCTCAATGTTTAATATTTATATATCACAGATAAATATCTAAATTATTTCATTATTATTATTATTATTATTATTATTATTATTATTATTATTATTGTAACTATTTCTTACCAATGTTTATTATTGCCACACTAACATTAGTTATCCAACTTTCATTATTTACTTTCATGTTGTTTTACGGTCTAGATATTAATGTAATAACTATGTAAGCAATTGTATTCAATTAGAATTAGAGTCTGGCTGGGCGGAAGAGAAGGCCCACTGGCCTTAGCTCTGCCAGATTAAATAAATAAATAATTATTATTATTACTTGAATGATAATGAATGATTAATGAATGAACCATGCAATACTGGTAGTAGAAGTGGAAGTTTTCCGTACACCTATATCGGCAATGGCTTTGTCCTTCACGTTTTGTAACCTGAAGTCACTAGGTTTCGAAGTGCAATTTCCGGCATGAAAGCTGATGACTAAGCAGTCCAACAGCGGTGCACTATAGGCAAAATATTATATTTTTCGTTCCATTTCATGCCCGAGAGGAACACGCCCAACATTAGAACAGCTACATAAAACTGCAACAGTAGCCGTTGACTGACTGCGGTTTTGAAACTCTTGCCATTTCGTTTAAAATTTACAATGGACTTCTTTGATACTGCGTTCGTGTCAGAAAGACAAAAATCGATAGGAAACTAAATTGAGTCCTATCTACCATTTTACGCATAATATCCTGTCTCAACTCCCGCTGAACTGGAAAATGACACAGTAGCTCAAATGGGACACTATAGGCAGGTTTTGCTGTTGATAGAATATTGCCAAAGGAGCTTGTATAGCGTGTGGGTTGACAAATTGCTAGATGGAGCTCCGCTTCCTGTCTCCTGCATATAACCACTGATCAGAAACTTTGACATCACACGAGCTCAAAGTTCTGTGTCAAAGATGTTACTTTGTTTCGTGTTAATACACAACTCCCTCGCTTTTATAATGTCAGATATGATACTTAATAACAGACAAAATGGCACCGGGCTGGGCGTATTAGGAAGTGGTTGTTAAATCCACACGTTGGCAGTGGCGATTCCTTGTGAAGAACCACAGAATCAATCCCTCCTCTGTAACCGAAACGGAATTCTAGGTTACATTCAATTTGCTGAGGACTACATACAGTAGGTCAAAAGATTTTTTTTTTTTTCTTCAGCACTTTCAAAAAGATAAGAATTCTTCCTCACTCTTGTATTACCAAATTTGTTTTTCTGATCTCATCAAGAGATCTAATCATAATTATTGATGCAATGGTTCATATTATTTTGTTCCTGTTGTTAATCAAATTTTGTAATAATTAAATCAGAAATTAATCCAAGAAAAACAAATGAAAAAGACACGCTTTAAGAATGAACAAATTCAAAATAACTAAAATAATAGGCCTAATACAAATTGCAAGTCAAACGGTCACATGGAAGAAGTAAGCCGCTTTCGTAGCTCAGTCGGTAGAGCGTTGCCTTAGAACAGCCTTGGCGAAAATGTGACTCGCGAGCACATTGTGGCTCGCAATGATAGCTATGCATTTCTCTTGCTTCCTACCTCCTCCAATCCCCATCCTCTCACTCACTGGAGTCAAACTCTGTTCCATTTATATTTGTCTCTGGCCTGCGAGTATCGTTGCAATGTATCTCTCGAAACCATGTACTGTACCTCTACAAAAACGAAAGTTTCAAGTATTTTTTTGCTGCCAATATGATGAGAATATTAAATGTATAATTTATTCACAAGTATTACGAGGAAAACGGTTGTATAACATAAAACGGCATTATACTGCATGTCACTTATGAAACATTAAAAGGTTAAGTATTATTATTATTATTATTATTATTATTATTATTATTATTATTATTATTATTATTATTATCTCTGTACGTCGATCCTTTTTCAGTAGATGTACGAATAATGCGGTTAGATCTTCAATTTAAACGCACAGATTTAGAATGTGATGTTAAATGAAAGTTAGATGTAAGGACTTGACAAATGTTGAATTTTTCAAATCTTTGCCAAAAAATAAATATCCGAAGCTTCGTTCTTTCGCTTGCTCTGTTGAAGCCATGTTCGCTACAACTTCCGTTTGTGGAAAATTATTTTCAACAATGAAAATAGTAAAAATCAAATTTAAATCACGACTGACAGACAATACCTTCGTGATCAACTACGACCGGCAGTAAGTGACATAATTCCTGATTTTGAAACTCTGTCGCAGAGACATTCTGAAGACGGTTAATTTTAGATTGTGATAATGTGTCCTATGTTTTCTTGTTAATTTCTTTCTTCGTTACATGTACTAAACATTAGTCTGCAACCTTATCCTAATCCTTGGCGCTACAGCCCGTGAAGGGCCTAGACCAGCGCTGGGCATCGGGAGCGGAACAAGACTCTAAACGGGGACACTTAATATTCATCCGTCACTGAATCAACGCTGCGCGGTGTTCGGCGGGGAAGAAAGGGGATGAAGAGGAATCATATGGCTCCCCGTGAGAGAGTAGAATCCGCTCTTGCTCCCCAGCCATGGCCTAGACCGATCAGTCGGCTGCTGGCCTCACGCCCACATGCCGAAGCAGAGGTGAACGGTCATCCAACCAGAATGGAGGTATCGTGTGGTTAGCACGATAATCCTCCCAGCCGTTATAGCTGGCATTCGCAACCGGATTTCACTACCTGTCGTAGCTCCCCAAGTGCATCACGATGCTGGGTGGCCACCGGTCCCATACACTGGCCGAAATTTCATGAGAAAATTTTTCCCCCATGAGGACTCGAACCAGCGCGCATTCCGTAACGCGAGTCCTAGGCAGGATGCCTTAGAACACGACGCGGGACCTGTAACCTTATCCTGTATAAAATTATATTTAAGTGCTTGACGTAAGGAAAATGAAAATCCGTTAATAATTCAGACAGTTGCTTCACTTCCCCTTCGGTTGTCCACCTCCCTCCATAGGTGCTATGCACGTTGCAGGTTACAGAGTGGCTCTGCGCGCGATCACATTTTCGCCAAGACTGCCTTAGAACAATAGCGGTCCCAAGTTCAAATCTCGACGATTGCAGAGTTATATTTGCGGTGGATAAGGTTGTGAGAATTTTTATTTGAATTTTCCCGTTTTTCTGTCTTCATTCTATCAACTCTCTCCAATTATCATATCCGTTTCGAAAAACGGGGCACCACTTATGTTTACCCGACACCAAATGGTGTGTTTTTCGCGGCTTAAATCCAAGTAGGCCTATTGAGGCACGGTATTCAGGATTCGTAAATTGGAGGGGAATGAATGGTGCTGCGGATGGTGGAGCAGGATTAACCGGGCAGGACGATCGGCATGCAACTCATTCCTTAACGGGGGACATAAAAGTCTAACTTGGCTGAAGTGCCCACACACAAACGCACGTGATTTTCGTGAAATCTATTTCGATGTTAGAGCTAGTATAAGTCATTCGTTACCGCGTGAAACCAAATATATTAGTGCGCCGTAGCTCACGGTAAGAACCTTATGGGGGCGTGAGCTAGCTAGCTTGCAAGTCGAAGCGTAGCAAGGAAGGGAAGCTTCTGAGTCCACCTTTTTCTTCTCCACACGCGCAGGTAGGTTTCACGAGGTACTGAATGGCCCATAGGAACTATTTACAGTTGTCACTAATTCCAGTTGGCTAAAACGGTAAGCAAAATTTGTGAGGACAACTCATTAAAGAGTAATTATTTTATTAGGCTTATAAGTAAAAGCTAGGATTAGTACTTCAATTTGTATAGTAGACCTAATAGGTTCGAAAGAGCTTCATGGGCGTGCTTCCAGTTATCTTGCCTGACACTTCAGTTCCGTGTCTGCGGAGCGGGGTCATCAATACACCTGCGGTGTGCGCATTACATAACTTGCCAATATTGCTACATCGCAGTTTTGAGGTTATAAGTCACTAGTTTACCTTCCGGCCGCTCTCCCGGATTGACGCGTAATACTCTGCCTTGGAATAATTCATGTGCATGAAACGTCTGTAAGTTTTCTACCAGACACTGACTTTTGAGAATTTCTCGTGTTATTACGTATAATTTCTGCAAACAGCTAAAGTAAACAAGCATGTGTGACAAATGGTAAATATTTTAGTAAAAATGAATAATTAAACGTCATTACCACCAACTGTTTTCAAGAATTGGAACCTGAGACTCGTTCCAGTCTCAAGCTTGAAAATTTTACATTAATACTACTTTGAATTGAAATGAATTTACGGGAAGGGGCCACTATGGCCCAGCACTGCGACCTGTTAAGATCTATTGCGCTAACCCTCAAGCTAGGCGCATTCCCAAACTCACACCGGTTGACTACACTAAGGTTCGCTGCGTACCCAGGTGTCGAGCAGGCAACAACCCCCCCCTCGTCCCTAGGCCAGCCCCTTTCGTGCGTCGCCGGCGATCGGAGAATGTTATGGAATGATGACGAAATGGAGAAATGGTGACGAAATGGTGTAAATTTCTAATATGGGGAAAAACGGGAGAACCCCGAGAAAAATTCCAACTGCGAACTTATCTGTCACAAGTGTCACTATGGATTTTTCAAATGAAAAATCCCAGACCAGCCTGGGACTCGAACCCGGCCCACCTGCGTGACAGGTCAGAGGTCTGACCACTTAACCACCGCAGGGGTAAACTAACACTAGATATTTACATGTATCGGGATTTCCCTCTAAGTGGTCAGCATAGCTCTAGAACACAATGAATGCAAGGCAGTACTAACACAAGACGCGATAAGCACTCATACTAGGTTACGTTCATTTTCGGTTTCACGCACTCAAAATTTTGTAGGTTCCCTGAATGGAAAGGAGACAAACGGAGAGCACCAAATACTCTTCCGAATAAATGTAATCATTAAATCATCCTCTTTCCTTCTTGCCACTTGTAATGCTACTTATGCGTAACATTCAAACTATATCTCCACACCCATTCAAATTGGACACATGTTTATAGGACATTTTTACCCAGAATAGTTCATACTTCCACCCCTTAAAATATTTACTATTCCTTCTGAGTCACCCTGTATATATAAAAAAATTAAGATGTGCATTTTAATTGCTCATATTTCCTTCATTTTCTACATAATATTAAAAGTTCTGGCACTGCCATATTACACTACAAATAGGGTGTTTTGCATCACCACACATTGCCGTAACTTCAACGCACATGATGTAGGTGTCCACTATTTTCTTCTCGTACAAGTAACAGCCCCTTTTCAATGCTACATACAGCAGCTCTGAAGCCGTGTCCTGGAGTATCTGCGATAGAATCAATTATTGTCGTAGGTTCAGTTTTGCCAAGTCGATTCTTAAAAACCCTCTGTGAAACAGTGCAGAAGTCACAAAAATGCTAAACTGTCAATGCAAAAATTATATTATTTTGCCGCTGTGAGTGTTAAAAAAACTCATTAAATCCCTGTATCAGCAATGCAAATTTCACACATTTTACCCGCTAAACTAACTGAAAAACGTCAGCTATAGCGGGAAAACCGCTAAATTGCCAACACTGCGTAGATTTGCTCAAGAACACTCTTCCTTCAGATAACACCACAAGCAATAATCTGCTGGGTTAATGTCTGGTGATCTTGCAGGCCATGTTACAGGGAAGTGCCTACTCGTTATATGACCACCAGAACAATCAGACACAAACAAACTCGTTGTCATGTGACGCAAAAAAACTAATTTTTTGTGTAATAAGCCAGTGCCAGAATATTAAAGATTGTGTAGAAATTATGAGCAACTTAAATTACCCCTTGTTTTCAAAAAGCCTATATATTTACACTCATATTTTTGCTTCACTTTTCTGTCTTCAGTAGTGTTATTACAAAAAAATGCCGGTCTTACTAATAAACCGTGTATAGTTTTTACACGAGACTTATGCAGAGCTGAGACAGAAAACGTTACTAATAAACCATGCATAAGCGATGGATGTATAAACAGTCTGTAAGTATACAATGGGAATTCCTTTGCAGTAGTTATATACACGAAACATCTTGTTTAAACGTTATATATAGCGACAAAATGGCCGTCCCTCTAACAGCTGTTCGTATCGACTGTCATTTTATGATTATGGTTGCCTTGTAATCACAGAAGAACAAACCAAAGGGCAGAGCATAATTAGAATAATATTGCTGTAGCTTGTACTCTTTGACCAAAATATAGTGTGGTAATCGATCAGAGCCAGTTGTACTATCGATACTTATCACCGCACACTAGAACGCTCTACCGGATGCAATAGAGAACCTCAGATATTCTATTACCTTCCGTAATGAAGTAATGACGAAACTATCTATGACGTAGCTGTGTAACAGTTATACTGTTATACACGACGTAGGCCTATGTAGTGATTATTAGTAAGGAATTTACACACGACTTATAAACGAGCTACTCACTCTATAAGAATAAGAGAGTTAAACGTCTATATATAGAGTTTTTATTAGTAAGACCATATATTTCACAACAAAATATTCCTGTCGAGTGTACAAGCAAATTTCATTAAGCAAGCGGGCACCTACACGTATTAATTCTACAGTACAATTCGTCGGTTGCCAAATAAACTGAAACACGTCTCCCTCCCTCTCTCCCCACCACCTTTCTAACGATTAAAACAATCACTGGGTCAAGTACACGCCCCGTGCTATACAATTCACGACGAGTGCAAGTGTAATCTGTTCTTTATTATGCAGTGTGTAAACGGGACGAGGACATCTGCCCCTTGTTCACCACTACCCGCTTCCTTTCAAAGTCTATGCGAAATTTAAAACATGACAAAACCTTCTTTCTATTAATGCCGCTCGCCTGCCCGCTCGCTGCGGAGGGGGATAATGAATGGAAACGGGCCAAGAGGCATTTTAGCTGGTGTTGAACAAAGACCAACGGTTCACAATGGCGCAAACCAGCCAAATCGTTCAAGGCCTCTCAGCATAGCGCAATCATTTAACAGCCTGTAATCACAGCTAACGATTTCTTGCTGCACATGTAGTCTGGTTACGGTGGTGAAATGATCTCTACGTGCCTCGTCGTGCTGTCAGGTACGTTGACCTTTCCCCTTGAAAACCGTCTTGGATCAATACACTGAAGGATGGACTGTGTTCACGATCGAAATAGTCTTACACACAAACACATTCCGTTCCTTGTTTGCGTCATGGGCAAAGGTGAAGACACTTTGGCAGGCATCGTCACCATTCTCACGCTAGTATAAATTAATGAGAATTTTTGAGTGAAACTCTTACAAATTTCTTCGACACAAACACTCTCTCTTACTTTCTTCCCCTTACTCTTTTCCTCTCAATCTTATTATTCCTCGCACTCTTCAATTCCTGATTTAGGACCTTCGGGTATTATTTAATTCTGCCACTTTAACTCGCAACTTCCCTAGTCTTTCTTCCTTGAAGATGATGTCCTCTTCTACTGCTAAAGTGATAGAGAAGTGCAGTTGTACAGCTTAGGACAGACAAACTTGCCCATCGAACAAATGTTATCTTCTAATCAGGAATTGGTTAAGTCATCTAATCAGGAATTGGTTGGGTCACTGGCCGGGAAAAAAACTGCACTGGAAGGAATGGTGAACGAGAGAAGAGTTCGGGGCAGAAGAAGTTATCAGATGATAAATGACATTAAGATATGCTTTGTAAACATAACAACAGCTGACCAGTTGCGAGTACTAGGCAAACTGTCTGCCGTCCGGACAGCGATGCCAGATTTTTAGACCTTCAGTACGTGACCCGACAATCAATGTTTCCAATGTTTCTTCAATCGATTAATTCGAAATCTGTGAATTTTCTAATTAAAATACTGCTCCAACGTGAACATAATAAACGTGTTCTTCGTTGTTATACAAGAAATTAAATCGTATTTTAAACAGTATTCGGAAAATTCGCGATCGATTTTTTATTGGGTTATTTTACGACGCTGTATCAACATCTAGGTTATTTAGCGTCTGAATGATACGAAGGTGATAATGCCGGTGAAATGAGTTCGGGGTCCAGCACCGAAAGTCACCCAGCATTTGCTCGTATTGAGTTGAGGGAAAACCCCGGAAAAAACCTCAACCAGATAACTTGCCCCGACCGGGATTCGAACCCGGTTCACCTAGTTTCGCAGCCAGACGCGCTGACCGTTACTCCACAGGTGTGGGCTTCGCGATCGATATGTCGGCATAAAAGTATTATTTCTTCAAAAACCTCGCAAAAACGAGCAAAATGGTATTATACTTTTTTGTTCGTTATATTTCAAGGAATCACATCCTACAATTAAGGTACTACCTTACCTTCCACCCTGTATATGCAATGAGTGTCCAAGTTCGAAGGGTGGCCTGGCTAACATTTGTGAATTCGATGCTGACAGGTGGGACAACCTGCCTGGGACAGGTGGGACTGGATCCTATCCTGATAAACCCCAGGACCTGAAGCCCCAAGACGTAAGTTTTACGTATATCAGTAACGGACACCCGTATTACTCCTGTGATCCTAGATGGGGAGAGTTGGTTGAATGACAGAAGGAAACGGGAGTACACCGAGAAAAATCACTCTGCAACGTCTGGCTTATGCACCATAAATTCCACCACGATATTGTCAGAGATCGAACCTGGGTCGCATGGATGGGAGACCAGTGAGCTAACACCGAGCTACAGACGCGTCTTGTGAATGACTCTAGCTTACTTTTCGTGGGTTGGACCCGGAATGCTTTGGCCCATTGTGCGTCGTGTAACTGTCCGATTCCGACAGATGGCCTGGGTGGCGTTCATGAATCCGAAGTTCACAGGTGAGCCATCCTGCCTCAGCGCCTGATAAAGCGAGGCTCCTTCGACAGACGAGTAGCCTGATAACATCCAGGGCCCAGGAGTCTCACGCCCTTGCTGAATCAGCATCGTGAAACCGACACTGACAGATGGGTCATACTGCCACAGTCCCTGATAAAGCCAAGTTCCCATCCACAGACCATTAGCCTGATAAGCCCAGGGCTCAGACCCTCAAAGTCTTAAATCCTAGGATTGATATTTTCCGAACTAAAGAGCCGTGGTCTGTCGGTAAAACAGGGACATCATTTTATTTTTATTTCAATTTTTATTGTACCTGAGTTTTTTAATGTACTTCACTCCCGCCCTTCTACTAATGAAGTTCAACCGCCCTCCACACAGATCCAAGACCGCATATACAGTCATAGTAGCCTTACGGTCATAGTAAACAGTAGGTTCCAAAAATATCTTCGCGTTTTCCGTGACGAAAGAGCTTATTGAACCATATTTTCGCACAGGTACTGTCGTCCATTTGCCTACGTCACATCCTGGTTTCCCCCACCCGCTTCTATTCGCCTCTCTATAAAGGCTAGTGGCTGGGCTGTCTTAGCTCTTTTCTGAGAATATTAATTTCTGTTAGGAATTGGACGTGTACGTAAACTGTTTAAAATAACTTAAATAAATCAGCCTCGTTAAGTAATTAACTGTCACGTGATTTCCCCCCTTTCTACGACCCTGCGACATAACCACTTGGACGGACAGCAGATAACATGTAGGAGTAATTTTATCTTTTCGGATCGGGTAGAAGTGAAGATTGAATTTACAGTGCGTAAGGCACTCTTTTATAGAGTAGGTACAGAACTATTTCAACACGAGTTACTAGTACGAAGGACGAAATTGGTAATTGGAATTAGGTACAATAGTCTATAATGCGATAACATGCACATTACAACTGAAACGTGTATCGAAATGAACGGCCACCATTTTAAAAAATGTGTTTAAATATCCATATTATGACTATTTTTCAATTTAACTTCATTCTCTATAGTGTATGTTCAGTGGCGGTGCGTCAATAAGAGCACAAGAGCACGTGAACACCTTGTTTCCATTAATGCACGACTAGTTTATTATTTGATACCGTATTGACGTAGTGGGGATGTGTAATATCAGAATCGAGTATTTTAAACTTCCCGCATCTTGCATAAACTTCTTATGTAAACGTACAAGCCGTGCTCTGTTCGAGATGGTTACAGGAATTTCACGCATGCACGGGAGAAAATTGTCTTTAGCTGGCCGCTTATGACTCGTCAAGAGCACAAACGTTAAGTGAACATGATGAGTACCAATCCTACAGATGTCAGGTGCATCGGTGCCTATCGTTCTCGTGCTATATCTCGAGGAGGAAATTTAAAAGCCTGTAGATGTCAGCATCTGACTGCAGGAACGTTTACTTTACGTAGATGCTGCTACGGGAGTGTAGTTTGTGAATTACTATACTTCAGTGTCGGCATAATAGTATAGTTTGACTTTCAAACACGTGCTGGCTGACTATGGCGGTGGTATGAATTTAAGCATCTGTATGGTAGTGTATAATATTTAAAAATAATATTTACTGGCATGTATTTATAGCAATCAATCTATGCGACTGGGATTACAGTACTGGTATAGGCTATAGTGTATCAGTGTGTTGTGTATAAAAATATATTACTGAACACACGCGTTTGTAAATAACGGGACTGTGGTATGTATTCATTTTTAACAAACGTAAACAATGAACTCTATTCAATGAAATTAGGAACAATAAAGAACTGGGTAAACTGGCTTACCAGGAAAAATTGGAAATAGAAAGACTGAGTGTCATTATTATTATTATTATTATTATTATTATTATTATTATTATTATTATTATTATTATTATTATTATTATTATATGTCGTTTTGAATTTATATACGGATTTTTTTTTCGATAGTGAAACATTGGAATCATGACATTTCATATTAGACTAAACGTACAATTTCAAATTCTCTTCGATTTTGGAACCACAAAAGTTTGAACACACATAATATTTTATCACGAGCCGCCACTGTGTATGTTAATGTGCTGTTCTCAGTATAATATACACTGCATAATGAATACGTACGCATGGACAGCTCAGTTCGTTAGTAAAAACACTAGTTGTTAATACTGTACTGTATTTTGATTAAACAAAAACCTAATGAAAATTAGCAAACTCAAAAGCGTGATATTTCCTAGTTTATGTAAATGGATGAACTACTTTTCTTCCATCCTATACTTAGTAAAGTAATTTGTTTTTATTTTACGCAGTAGCCTATCATCGAACTCCAGTCGTGGAAGGGGGTAGCAAACGGTGTTTCTGGTTCTCAACCGTTGATCCAAAGGTATAGCCAGGTTAATATTAGAAATGTTAGTAAAAATAAAATTATGTCCCTGTACAACCAAAAGTTTCGTCCACGTTCGAGACTGCGGGTTCGATTCCGGCCCAAGAACATGTAAAAGAACTTATGTGGGACAAAATTCTAGCACACCGGCGACGCTGATATAACCTCGACAGTTGCGAGCATCGTTAAATAAACCATAATTTAAGAGTTTTTCTACTTACTTACTTACTTACTGGCTTTTAAGGTACCCGGAGGTTCATTGCCGTCCTCACATAAGCCCGCCATTGGTCCCTATCCTAAGCAAGATTATCCCGTCTCTGTCATCATATCCCACCTCCCTCAAATCCATTTTAATATTATCTTCCCATCTACGTCTCGGCCTCCCTAAAGTTATTTTCCCCTCCGGCCTCCCAACTAACACTCTATATGCATTTCTGGATTCGCCCATACGTGCTACATGTCTGCCCATCTCAAACGTCTGGATTTAATGTTCCTAATTATGTCAGGTGAAGAATACAATACGTGCAATTCTGTGTTGTGTAACTTTCTCCATTCTCCTTAACTTCATCCCTCTTAGCCCCAAATATTTTCCTAAGCACCTTATTCTCAAACACCCTTAACCTATGCTCCTCTCTCAAAGTGAGAGTCCAAGTTTCACAACCATACAGAACAACCGGTAATATAACTGTTTTATAAATTCTAACTTCCAGGTTTTTTTGACAGCAGACTAGATGATAAAAGCTTCTCAACCGAATAATAACAGGCATTTCCCATCCAAAGGTATAGCCAGGATAATATTAGAAATGTTAGTAAAAATAAAATGATGTCCCTGTACAACCAAAAGTTTCGTCCACGTTCGAGACTGCGGGTTCGATTCCGGCCCAAGAACATGTAAAAGAACTTGTGTGGGACAAAATTCTGGCACACCGGCCACGCTGATATAACTTCGACAGTTGCGAGCATCATTAAATAAACCATAATTTAACAAATTTTCTGTCCACATCTATGGAGTAACGGTCAGCGCGTCTGGCCGCGAAACCAGGTGGCCCGGGTTCGAACCCCGGTCGGGCAAGTTACCTGGTTGAGGTTTTCTTCCGGAGTTTTCTCTCATCCCAATACGAGTCAATGCTGGGTAACTTTCGGTGCTGGACTCCGGACTCATTTCACCGGCATTATCACCTTCATTTCGTTCAGACGCTAAATAATCTAGATGTTGTATGACTTGAGGCTTTCCCGGTGTTTGATGTAGAATAACTCTTCTCGGGTTCTCAGCCAGGTGAGTTGGAGATTAGCTTCCAAGCTTTCGACGGCTAGCTCTGCCATCTTCTTCAGGGACGAAGAAGATGGCAGAGCTAGCCGTCGAAAGCTTGGAAGCTAATCTCCAACTCACTTGGCTGAGAACCCGAGAAGAGTTATTCAACCTAGATGTTGATACAGCGTCGTAAAATAACCCAATAAAATAAATAAAAACAAATTTTCTACTCAAAGATGTATTAATTTCACGAAAATCTTCAATGTTATGCTTGCCAGAGGAGGAGAAAAATAATAAGAAATATGGAGCTACTGATTGAGCGATGATTACAGTATTACATAACAACACAATTGTATTTTCATTACTAAATTGTCTATTCTCTCAAAGGCTCAGAAGGAATGAGGTACTAACATATCATTAAGCGGCCTTTAAAATAACAGAAAATCTGTTCCTCCTCTTGTATAACGCTTGGGAAACCTGAGACAGTTGCGTGAAAGAAGCAAGCACTGGAGAGTTGGCAAGAATAAATTAAGGTCATTGGCAGGATACACGTTGTTAGAAACACAGAAACTGGACAGTGTAGCGGTCTGCTTCCGCGGAGGGGAGACTGGACGCCGGATCAGTGTCACCTCTTGATGGAGCACTTGACTGATATACTTCAATTCGTGTTAAGTTAGAGTGGCATGCGTGACCATTTGTCACGGTTGCTGAAATCAGGACTCTCGACGCGAGTCGAAGCCGGATATCCTCGCTGGAGTTCACCTACTGTTCTCAAACCTGACCTGCTCCCGCCCTCCGAGAGAAGCGTACACAGGGGATAGTCAACGGCAACCAACAATAGATACTGTATCACCAACAAAACCTTCGGCCCTTTTCTTATTTCTATTCCTTCCTCGTTCACAATTTGCTTACATTTCTTATTCTTTTCTTAACTCTTTATATTATATTTTTTTTTCGTATTTTTCAAGCATTAATCTTCAGGCACCTTACTCTTCTTAATCTTGGCCTTTCCATCTAAGTTATGTTTATATCGCCAGATAATATATTATACGGGACTCACCTCACTGGCCATGTGAAGAATGCAAAAGGAATGCATCAACTGTTACTCTTTCCAAAGCTACTTGAAACCACGCCCCTACTCGCCATCTTCCTAAATGATAACGTCCACAGTACAAGCTACTTAATAGTACATTATGCAACGAGCCTATAATGATAGTAATTAAGACGCGAGTATGTTTGTTTATGAAAGAGCGCAAGCGAGTTTCATAATTTTCATACGAGCGTCTTAATTACCATTATAGGCAAGTTTCATACGACTTTTTATGCTCGACCATATTTCTAACTTGAAATTATTCAGAAGTATTCATTTTATTCGTATCTAACTGAAGAGCGGAAGTGACATTGTGCATCGCTCGTAAATTGTGAGACGTGCGCAGACACGAAAGTATTGATTTTTTCCGAGGAACAATGCCATGGACCTTGTTATAATCTACAGAATAACATGAACTAATTTTGATATAACCTGAAAATTGATTTAGAATTGAAAAACGAGATGACAAATTTAATTTATTTGAATATTATTTACAATTAACGCTAATTATTATAGTAACAGAACATAACCTTCTGCGACAGTATTGAATTTCCAGCCTCCGTGACGTTTCCCTCGTTGTCTTTCGATTGCATATCCGAGAATAATCGAAAACCTGAACTTTAATGAATAGGTGTACTTTAATTATATGTATTAAAGGACTGCTACCAGGTGTATAATTATTACATTTCGGCACGTTCGAGCATAAAAATATTAAAGAAATTACCTCCAAACTAAATTCAGCATCCATGTTGAATCTTTCGTACACTACTTTTAACACTTGAATATAAATAAAAAAACAAAAACTCAACACACTAGAACAATGTGAAATATACAGACACACTAAAACACACCTAATCAAATTCTCAACACACAGATCAATTTCAGAACACACACACTATTTGACACAACTCTTCATCACATGACCGCACCCCACGCAACAGGCAGCGAAGTTGAGATGACGCCGAGACACAGAAGGCTCTGAGGATGGTGTCAAGTAGCACCGAAACAGCTGTAAGCCGCACATGCTTACATAATTAACACGAGTAAGATCGCCATTTAATCAATTATTTAAATTCAGCATGTTTCGCTATTAGATCTATGCAAGAAATAGTAAATATCAATATCTTAAAAACAATATACTTCGCATACTTCCACTCGGTTATGAGTTTTGGAACAATATTTTCGGGAAATTCTACAGGTAGTAACAGTATATTCCTACTACAAAAAGGAGTAATTAGAATAATAGTAGGTGTCAAATCTAGAGAATCGTGTAGAACTGTTTTAAAAAGCTACAAATAATGCCCATGGCTTGTCAGTATATTTTTCATTAATAAATTTTCTCGTATGTAATCGTGAAAACTTTGTAACTAATTCAACACTTCATAGCATAAATTTAATTCCGATTTTTCCATTATTTCATAATTTTCGGAAGTTTCGGACAGTACATATTTTCTGGGTAGTTCATTCATAGTGCTCTGTCCAAGGGCAGGTCTTTCACTGCAAACCCAGCATTCTCCAGTCTTTCCTATTTTCTGCCTTCTTCTTTGTCTCCGCATATGATCCATATATCTTAATATCGTCTATCATCTGATACCTTCTTCTGCCACGAACTCTTCTCCCGTTCACCATTCCTTACAGTGCATCCTTCAGTAGACATGTTTCTTCTCAACAAGTGACCCAGGCAATTCCTTTTCCTCTTCTTGATCAGTTTCAGCATCATTATTTCTTCATTCACTCTTTCCAACACAGTTTCATTTCTTACTCTGTTTGTCCATTTCACACGCTCCACTCTTCTCCATATCCACATTTCAAATGCTTCTAGTCGCTTAGTGCTTAGGAAAATATTTGGGGCTAAGCGGGATGAAGTCACAGGAGAATGGAGAAAGTAACTCAGAACTGCACGCATTGTATTCTTCACCTGACATAATTAGGAACTTAAAATCCAGACGTTTGAGATGGGCAGGGCATGTAGCACGTATGGGCGAATCCAGAAATGCATATAGAGTGTTAGTTGGGAGACCGGAGGGAAAAAGACCTTTAGGGAGGCCGAGACGTAGATGGGAGGATAATATTAAAATGGATTTGAGGGAGGTGGGATACGATGATAGAGACTGGATTAATCTTGCACAGGATAGGGACCGCTGGCGGGCTTATGTGAGGGCGGCAATGAACCTCCGGGTTCCTTAAAAGCCATTTGTAAGTAAGTAAGTCTAGTCGCTTCTCTTCACTTCGTCGTAATGTCCATGTTTCTGCCCCATACAATGCTACACTCCATACAAAACACTTCACTGGTCTCTTCCATAGTTCTTTTTCCACAGGTCCGCAGAAGATGCTCCTTTTCCTATTACAATTTCCTTTGGCATTGTTATCCGCCTTTTGACACCTGGCAGCAGCTCATGTTACTGCTTATAGTACACCTCAAGTATTTCAAGCTGTCTAATTGTTCTACTGCCTCATTTAGAATTCACAAGTTTATTTTCTTTACTTTTTAAAACGTAATATATGTTTTAAATCTACAATACAGCGTTTTCATTATGACAAATTAATATATTTAGCTTGAAAAGGGTTTTTACCTTTCTCATTAAATTATTTATTATTTTTTAGGTATTAGGTGTTGATTTAGATGTATTAATTTAAGTAAAGTTAATTGAAGATTTTAACTTCTTTCTTATGCTTTCGAAACATATGCTTTTCTTTAAAGCTTTTTAACTTTAATTACATACATATTTTGCACTTTTTAATGTATAAATATCCTAGTCCTATTAATTAGGTTTTTTTCTGTTATATAATATTTGCTGTGCGGTCTACAACTGAATCTTTGGCGGTCCATATGTGGTATGAGGGCCACCCATTGGGAATTACTGACCTACTGCACATATTTCACCAATTTTTATTTATGTAGTATTTATTGCTACATAAATACAAAATAAATAGTTATTATGGAGGAAGCAAAACAAGAATATGCACATATTTCGGCGTACACTTATTATAATTACATAGTACACAATCTAGTTCTTCCTGTGAGGGTATCTCATAACTAAGGAGCGGATTCCTATGTAATTAAATATTATTTTTGCGTGTAGTAAAACACAATTAACAAAGTTAAAAATTCCGAACATGAAGTTTCAAGTTTAAAACTCGAATTTTATTTCACATAAAAACACATATTTTCACAAATATGTAAATACATATTTTCAGGAAATCTATTATAAACACATAAAACTTTCAGTTTTTTTCTTAAATAATTTTTTTACAAGAACTTTTAAATATTTTAAAACTAAATCAATTATGTCAATCAGAAGTACGTTATCTTTTTAAGAATTCTTGGTTGCTTCGTGTTTCTAAGCAGTGTGTGGTGTATCCATTTTTGTAATAATATCGCCTCAAGTGCTGAGAACTGCTAGGTAGCATATCAGTGTTATTATTAGAGAATAAATTAACATGGACAAGGAGGAGAGATCTTGCAACACATAATTAGGAATGTTTATCGTTGTTGAAGATGATTTCATTCCACGCTTTGTTTGTCAAACACAACAGATAAGAACTCGGGTATGAACATTATTTAATTTAAACAAATCTCTCGCCTCTCGCTCATGTCCATCAAGTAAGGCAATATATTTTGTTGTGATTCCCTGCTATCGGGCTTCGTCAACCGATATCCTTCAAGATATACTGAAAGATGGTTGTTTAAAAAACGATTTGGCTTTCCTAATAGCAAATTTAAGCTTTTTGTGTGACTCCATAAAAAAAACTCGAAACATCCAAAAATCTGTTGTCTGAAACAAGGAGGTGCGTGCCGTGAAAATTAAACTAGACTCGCTACCAGGTTCGGAAGTACAAGTACTAAGGGACAAATTCCAGAATGTGTTTGGGAAAAACGGTGGATATAAAAAAATGTGCTAAGTTGCTCAAGTATTGGAGGGTGTGCCTGTAGGTGAAATTGACGGTGTTAAATATGCACGTCTGACGTCTTCTGATGTGGAAAGATCGTTTTCACAGTATAAGTCGTTGTTCAGAGATAATCGGCATGCATTTATGATGGAGAATTTGGAGATGACCTTTGTTGTTCACTGCAATTCTCGGCCAAGTACTAGCAACTCAAGTGTGGTTGGTGAGTACCTAGTAATTTTTTTTTCAAGCTAAGTAAGGTATTTTTGTCATATTTAAAAGAAATATTTTTTTTTTATTTTTAGCAAATATTTTCATACTTTTTAGCACATAAAAATAAATATATTTAAAAATTTTTACCACATAAAAATCCGCTCCCTACTTATAATCCCCTTAAATTGCTTCAGTTACAAACGTAAATTGCTCGATTTTTCAATTGAAAAATACACATGTTTTGTAGTACTGAATTTCTTAGGTTTTACGCTTTCCTTCACCACAGGCGTTATTAGAGCCTGCATACGCGGCAGTTTCTTAGCAAAGAAGAGCAACCTGTCATTGCTGGCTAATTGAATTCTCACCGTTTACGTCTGCAGGCGTTCGCTGGCTATTTATTAATAGTTCATACATAGTTAGGAGGCTTGTGGACTAACTAATTGAAGGGTCATTTACAAGATCTACCACATTCGCAGAACAGGTTCTTCGGGAATGAAGAGTGCTTGTTCGCATTTCCTAAAGCAGCTTGCAGAAAACTGGATTTTTGCACCAGCAGAGTCAGCTCATTTCGTGGGTCAGATTTCAGGGCCAGTTCTCCTTAAATATTTGCACATCTTCTTGCTTCCTTACAAGGTTTGGATCTAGGCTTGGACTGCCGTTAATAATATATGGGTTTTAATATAATGATCTCGAATTATGCAATATACATAACGAATATAATTGTAAAATTTAAGAGCAGTTATGACTAGGGAGCGGATTTTTATGTGCTAAAAAATTTAAATATATTTATTTTTTATGTGCTAAAAAGTACGAAAGTATTTGCTAAAAGTAAAAAAATATATATATATATATTTTTAAAATATGGCAAAAATACCTTACTTAGCTTGAAAAAAAAAATGTTACTAGGTACTCACCAACCACACTTGAGTGCTAGTAGTTGGTCGATAATTGCAGTGAACAACAAAGGTCATCTCCAAATTCTCCATCAAAAAATGCATGCCGATTATCTCTGAATTACGACTTATACTGTGAAAACGATCTTTCCACATCACAGGACGTCAGACATGCATATTTAAAGAGATGAATGTCACAAACACATACACCGTCAATTTCACCTACAGGCACATCCTCCAATACTTGAGCAACTTTACACATTTTTTTATATCCACTGTTTTTCTGGAATTTGTCCCTTAGTAATTGTGCTTCTGAACCTGGTAGCGAGTCTAGTTTAATTTCAACGGCACGCACCTCCCTGTTTCAGACAACAGGTTTTTGCATGTTTCGAGTTTTTTATGGTGTCACACAAAAAGCTTAAATTTGCTAATAGGAAAGCCAAATTGTTTTTTAAACCATCTTTCAGTATATCTTGAAAGATATTGATTGACGAAGCCCCATAACAGGGAATCACAACAAGATATATTGCCTTACTTGACAGACATGAGCGAGAGGCAAGAGATTTGTTTAAATTAAATAATATTTATACAGGAGCTCTTATCTGTTGTGTTTCACATACAAAGCGTGGAATGAAATCATCTTCAGCAACAATAAACATTCCTAATTATGTGCTGCAAGATCTCTCCTCCTTCTCCATGTCAATTTATTCTCTAATAATAACACTGATATGCTGCCTAGCAGTTCTCAGAACTTGAGGTGATACTATTACAAAAATGTATCACGGATACACCACACAGCGCTTAGAAACACGAAGCAATCAAGAATTCTTAAAAAAGATAGCGTACTTCTGAGTGATACAATTGATTAGTTTTAAAAGATTTAAAAGTTATTGTAAAAAAATTATTTAAGTAAAAAAAACTCCAAGATTTATGTGTATAATAGATTTCCTGAAAATATGTATTTACATAATTTTTTGTGAAAATATCTGTTTTTATGTGAAATAAAATACGGGTTTTAAATTTGAAACTTCATGTTCGGAATTTTTAACTTTGTTAATTGTGTTTTATCACATGCAAAAAGAATATTTAATTACATAGGAATCTGCTCCTTAGTTATGACTGAATTCATCTCTGTAGTTTAGAACTCATCATTATGAATTTTTTATCACATGTTGAAATGTTCCACATCCCACATATCTATTAACTCAATATCTAAAACTAATGTGAAACGCGTCACAGCATATTGGCCACGTCTGCTGGGTCAGATGTAAAAGGTGATAGTGGATTTTGATCATCATGGCGCAGTGGAAGCAAACAAAGTAAGGTTGGATCTAAAAGAGTATATAATGAAATATAATAAATACAAGAATACAAGTTCATATAAATACAATGAAAAGAACAATAATAGTAAGATTGACTAAACAATGTAAAAGGTATAATCAAAGTAAGAATAAAATACAACTGCCGATATGCACAGCACCTCTTGTGACTTCATATTACACTTTGCGCAATAAAATGTACAAACTAACTCGGTTCGTAAGAAAGCAAGTTAGCCACATATATCTGTACAGTATTACCACAGTCTAGTATATAGTCACGAAGCTCAATACGTAGTAAATATGCATTCATAGATAGTTGCTAACCACTAGGATCGCTAATATCGCCTCATTACAGACAATGCGAAATAGTACCAGCACAGTCTATTGTTCCTAGCACCCTCACAACTCAAGCTTCGTGACTGTATAACTAGACTGTGGTATTACAATGTTTCAGATATGAGATAAAGCACGAGAGGAGAAGTTTTCTTAATCCCAATTGTGTCTACAGCCCACGAGAAGAAATTTCTGAGTATCTATAACTTTCGTTCCTAACCATGTGTACACCCCACACGGGCGAATTTCCGAGTATCTGTAACTTTCGTCGCTAAAGATGTCTACACTTCACATGGGCAAATCTCCGAGTATCTGTTAACTTCTGTTCTTAACATGTCTAGACCCCACCTGCACCGTAGCGAATTTACGAGTGACTGTAACTATGAATTTAGCCAATCAAGAAAACTAGCTCCCCTCAACTCGTCGATCCCACAATTCTTTGCTGCCGTGACGTATAGAGGTATCAGGAATGCTGAGCGAAAAAGGTGGCGCTGTCGGACGGGACGCAACTTCACCGATTGAGCCGGCTTAGTGTCTCTTCAAGGGACGTTTATGTAGCGAAAGCAGAAATACAGTGTAAAGTCAACTAGTCGCAAACTGTTCACAATTTTACAACTATTTTGTCTCTAATCCATTCCTCCTCCTAGCCGCAAAAAGTTCTATTACAATTTTTAAAAGTTCTTTTTATTGTGCCGCATGATGTTTGAGATTTATTTAATTCATTTTGTACATTTTTATTATTAGTATATAACACAATATAACCAAAATTTAAGGCAAAGATTTTTTATTAAAGCGAGTATAGAAGAAGTGAGAGACGTGAAATAAGTGGCTATGGAAATCAGAGAAAGAGATTTGAAATTGGAATAGTAGGAAGAATGGTCTAGTGAAGAATAAATAGATTTAAATTATCAAGTTATATTTTAAATTAAGAGTAGAATAGAATATATTTAATGAAGGGAGGAAGAGATAGACAGTAAGACAGATAACATTAAGACAGGGAATAATTTAGGATTAGTTCCTAAATAGTGAATAAGGAAAAAAAGATACGATAAGTATAGTTTAAATTAAGGAACTTAACAATAGAAAACTGAATAACTAATTATATTACGAGAAAACTTTAAGTCCATGTAAATGGAACAAATGACAATTGTGGCACCGTATACAAGAATGTGAGGACTGCCATTAGGCCTACATGTACCGGTAAAGAGTTGTTTGACATATATCATATCATAATAATATCATATCATATCATATCATATCATATCATATCATATCATATCATATCATATCATATCATATATTACATCGTATCATATCATATATCGTATCGTATCATATCATACATCATATCGTATCGTAGCATAACATACATCATATCACATCATATTATATCCTATCATATCGTAAAAGAACTCCTGCGTGACAAAATTGCGGCACACCGGCGACGCTGATATAACCTCGGCAGTTGCGAGCGTCGTTAAATAAACCATAATTTAATTTAATTTATCATATATCATATCATATCATATCGTAAAAGAACTCCTGCGGGACAAAATTGCGGACACTGGCGACGCTGATATAACCTTGGCAGTTGCGAGCGTCGTTAAATAAACCATAATTTAATTTAATATATATCATATCATATCATATCATATCATATATCATATCGTAAAAGAACTCATGCGGGACAAAATTCCGGCATACCGGCGAAGCTGATATAACCTTAGCAGTTGCGAGCGTCGTTAAATAAACCATAATTTAATTTAATTTATAATATATCATATCATATCATATCATATCATATCATATCATATCATATCATATCATATCATATCATATCGTAAAAGAACTCCTGCGGGACAAAATTACGGCACACTGGCGACGCTGATAGCCTATAACCTCGGCAGTTGCGAGCGTCGTTAAATAAACCATAATTTAATTTAATATATCATATCATATCATATCATATCATATCATATCATATCATATCATATCATATCGTAAAAGAACTCATGCGGGACAAAATTCCGGCATACCGGCGACGCTGATATAACCTTGGCAGTTGCGAGCGTCGTTGAATAAACCATAATTTAATTTAATTTATAATATATCACATCATATCATATCATATCATATCATATCATATCATATCATATCATATCATATCATATCATATCATATCATATCATAAAAGAACTCATGCGGGACAAAATTCCGGCATACCGGCGACGCTGATATAACCTTGGCAGTTGCGAGCGTCGTTAAATAAACCATAATTTAATCTAACTTAATTGATCATATATCACATCACATCACATCACATCACATCATATCATATTATATCACTAAAGTAATTGAAATAAATTTTTTGTTGAATAGTTTTATTGTTCATACAAATTTTTGCTCTTAAATTTTTTATTCCCCTAAAGGCTACTTTGTTTATATTATAAAATGTGTTTAATGATATTAAATAGATATTAGTATCAGCATCCATTAAAAGAAACTAAAGGACCCGTATCTTTTTATCGGTCATGTAGAGAGAAGAAACATGACTACAGCATCCCTATATTAAAGTTCTTGTATTTCATCATACTCGTTGGGCAATAGTTGGGAAACATAGCTGGAAACTGTTTCAACGCCGCTACTTAGGATTATAATAGTTGATGCAAATGTCACAAGTTAAGTTTTTCAACCAAAGAATGAAACCTGAAAAAGTATTCCGTCTCGGTTCTATTTCTGCCTGGAAATTACTATGTAGAATGTAGATACATAACTCAAGGTACGAGTCGTTTCAGTTCTACTTATATGGACAAGTAACCTTAACGGGTCGCATGACGGAGACACCCATCTCAGATTAACACCCAATGCCAGATGAGCTGGAGGTTTACTTACAACCTTGTGGTTGCATGGGCGAATAAAATAACAGTAACATGACTTCAACTTGACCCGTTTTATTTTGTGGTGAATGTAATAACATAACAGACTTAAATGTCTAATGTGTCTGTAATTCTCTTTCTTGCATCTGCAGTCGCAACAAAGGCAGCGTCCCATTTTAGCAACACGAAATTTGCTAAGTACGTTATTAATAACAAAACATGAAAACTCGTGATATTCAACTTGGCCCCAATCTTATTTCTTGTGGCAAATTATAACATTTAGTTTCTAGCAACTTATGGTCGCTAAACTAGAATGAGGTGTAAAAGAATGTATGGCTACGAACAATTGGATCTGATTCTGTTTCCCCGAGACTTGATTCCCTTAAAAAATAGGGTTGTTGGATTGGTTGCTTGTTTGCTTCACTGAATACCGTAACTGATCGTTTTATTTTACGATGATTTCAACTGAAATTTTGTAATATTAATATTAATATCAATTAATTAGGAAGAGAAAAATAATTGGTTGAGTCACTGGCTGAGAAGAAGCTGTCTGCTGAAGGATGCGCTGAAATTGAAAAACAACTACTGCTGATTCTAGAATAACAATGCGATTTATTTACTTATTTATTTACTTATTTATTTATTTATTTATTTATTACAATGCGATTTATTTACTTACTTATTTACTTATTTATTTACTTATTTACCTATGTATTTATTTATTTACTTATTTATTTACTTATTTATTTATTTACTTATTTACTTATTTATTTACTTACTTATTTACTTATTTATTTACTTATTTACCTATGTATTTATTTATTTACTTATTTATTTACTTATTTATTTATTTACTTATTTACTTATTTATTTATTTATTTACTTATTTATTTATTTAAATATTTATTTATTTACTTATTTAAATATTTATTTATTTACTTATTTAAATATTTATTTATTTATTTATTCATTATTGAACCTAACAGACAAAGTCCAATTACAATGTACAAGACTGACAATTGATATAATTTATAAACCATAAACAAAGAAAAGGAAGCATACTCTTATTAAAATAAAAAAGAGAGGAAGAAGAAAAAATAAATTGAAAATAAGGTGTGAAAGTAGCTTAAAATTAACTAACAACAGTATACTGTAAAATATGACAACAAATTATTCTGTATTTAGAAACATTCATAACATTCAGATGAGGATAATTTCTAACGTTTGGAAAACGAGAATTTTTGTGCGATTCAGTATTTGCCTTTGATATGAAAAATAAATAGTATCCCTAACGTAATTCAATCTTATAATGAATAAAACTGGATCATCTTGCAATAAATATACGTATAAATATAAAAAGAGTTAATTAATTCTATCCACCATCCCAACAAAATAAATTATACAGGCCATCGTAAGCACTGTAAAGAAAGCAATCAAATATTTCGTATTACCAGTGTACTTATTAACCCCTGCCATCCCTATTGCAGTCTTGCAGCGAAAGAGCGGAAGAGTGCAGGCGCCCGCGCGCACGAGTGCTTACACCGCGGGCGAAATACATACCGCGGGCTGATTCTGACATGATTGATCTAAGACAACAGAGCTCATCATGTCGGAAACGAAAACGGGGTAAAAAAATCAATACCCCAGCCATGAAAAAAATCACGACCATCATATTTTTAACGAGCTTCAAAGTTAATCTTACACCATAGACGGAAACCAATTTAATTAATGATAAGTTCAGACCTATCTTCGGACAGTTGATTAAACAAACAAAAAACAAACTTCATAAATAGGTACCAATGAATAAGATGGACTCAACATTTTAAAATCTTATAAAATGGACAATGCTGCTATTCAAACAATCACAGATATTAACTGTCATAAATTTATATATATATATATATATATATATATATATATATATATATATATGACCTAGTCCTTTACACTCGACAAAATATAGACAATTACTCATTAATAGCCAATATACATGATCATGAAATTAGAAATAGTGAACAAATTAATACTCCATATTGTAGATTACATGTAACTAGTACAAATTTTTCTGTTATGGGGTTGAAATTATATAATAAGCTTTCCAGTCAATATTATAAGTTACCAACCAATAGTTTCAAAGCTAGATTTTATAATTAGCTTTTAATTAATCCTTTCTACTCTGCAGATGAGTTTCTTAACATAAATTCATACGAAATTGTTTTTTAATAAATAGAGGTATTTACATTTAGTTACAATTATTACATTAATAGTGAAGTGTTTTAATTAACTTCAGGGTTTCAAAATGTTTTGTGTTTTAATTCTAATTAAACTTTACTGTTTTCAATTATATGTGTACTTTCAAATGTATGTTTTTTTCCTCCCTTCTGTATTGTGACGAAGCCTATCACTATATGTTTAATGGCTTAATAAATTGAATTGAATATGAATTCAGGACTTTTGTAACAGAGAACGAAACTGAAAACGTTCAAGCGTGACGATTAGTGAAATTTGCGGACCCGAGTTATTAAGCAGATATAGTTTTTTAATTTGTTATTTTACGACGCTTTATCAACTGCTATAACTATCTAGCGTCTGAGTGAGGTGAAGATGATATTGCCGGAGGAATGAGGCCAGGGTCCAGCGTCGAAAGTTACCCAGCATTTGGTCTTAATGGATCGAGGGAAAGCTCCGGAAAAATCTCAACCAGATAACTTGTCCCAACCAGGATTTGAACCCGAGCTCTCTAGTTTCACGTTACCCCACAGCGGTGGGGTAACGTGACAGCAAAAGGAATAAAAATAGAATATGTGTGAGTGCTCATTCTACTGTACAGTCTATACCCGACTGACCTCATACAATTTGTCTTGATAAAATAATAGCGGTTGCACAAAAGTAAGACAGGGACGACGGCGGATGACCGTGTCCCATATGCTAGTAATCGCCTTTATATGGGGCGTTATCTTCATAGTGACACCCAATGCCAATTTGCGAAGAATAGCCTATAAAATGCAGTTTACCTCCATGAAGATTCCGCTGCACAAAATATTATCGCGTGATAACACCTAAATTGCAACACTCGTTTTCTAGCTGCTAAAGTGTCGTTTTATTCAATTATAACTCAACAGAAAACGAGACATAAAATGCTTATCAGCACGCATGCATACGCTTATACACGTACAATGTATGTATGTATGTATGTATGTATGTATGTATGTATGTATGTATGTATGTATGTTGTATGTATGTATGTATGTATGTATGTACGTATATATGTACGTATGTATGTATGTATGTATGTATGTATGTATGTATGTATGGGCTATTCCATATGAAATCGATCAGTAAAAAACTCTCTAATTTTTTCCCTATTTATACAAGGTGCTGAGGACAGTGCATTTTCAAAAATACACTATCGAAAGTCAAACGGTTTTCGTACTATTGAGCGACAAATCTAGCGTATTTTATAAAAACAAGCCTCTTTCAGCGCTCAGAACTCTGGAACCATTTACTGCAGAACATTGAACGGGAGCTCATTTTGAAGCTGACATTTGGTACTGTAGGTTATGTTAAGACGTAATCCTTATTTTTATTGTATACAGAGAGACAGATAATCTGTAAAAAATATTGAGAAAAAACCTTGCATTATTAAGAGGTACTTCGCCATTGTTTGCTTAGTGGCTCGGCAATAAGTTTCGAGAGTATTAAATAAATTATTTTCACACCTCTGGACTTGAACGGCGTAGCACCGCACGCACTGGCCGAGAGCTGAAGATCAGTGAGCGTTGGGCGTCATTTTACTCCTGTGTTTATGAAAACTTGTGATAAAGCTAGCCCAGCTATGCGCTACTAGACGAAACATCACGTGTTTGTCTCCTGGCCTTGCTTGTCTCGGCTAGCTCCCGCCTTACAGTCAGCTGGTTACTTTACGCGCGTAGTATTTATTTTCTTTATTTGATATTTTCAATACTTTCTTATCAACGGTGCACCAGTAAAAAATATGTGTTTATTTGTACTTTCAATGCGGAATCTAACCATATATTTTTAAAATATTTTTTCGTGGTCAAAGGCGTCTTAATGAAAAAAAAAAAAAAAAAAAATCTAAATTTCTCCATTTCCATAAAAAGTAAGAAAAACTGTTTATATGTCAATATAAACTTTAATTTCTCAGCATCAAAATAAACCATGATTTTGATCATTGAGTGAAAGGGTTTCGGAGCCACAACAGTTTAAATTTGCTAATTTTATGAAAATACGATAAATTTAAACATTTTAAATTTAAACACTATGAAGTTCTGACGCTTCAAACTTTGCACAAAGCATTGTATCACAGTTGTCAACGGACAGAAAACGTTTCATTGTATTTAAAAATTGCAAGTCAGTTTTCTCTATATTTCGGTTGGTTTGAGATGGAATAGCTCGCATGTATGTACAGTATGTATGTATGTATGTATGTATGTATGTATGTATGTATGTATGTATGTATGTATGTATGTATGATAGCGAGATGATATTTGGTGAGATAAAGTCGAGGCTTCACCATAGGATGACCTGACAATCTCCTCACAGTTGGAGAAAACCTCGGGAAAAAATCGACATTGTATAGCTTTACTATGCCGTATATTTTACGTAGAACTACGTGTAGATGCGATCACCTGTCGACGGGTGCACAGCTCTACTATGCTCGATATATTATGTACCCATACATAGAACAGTCACAAAGTTTTACTGTGCTGCATATGTTCACGTAGAACTTCGTGTATTTGCCATAACCTGTCGACAGGTGCATAGCTTTACTATACTACATAGGTTATATTACGTAGAACTAAGTGTGGGTTCCGATCAACTGCCGACAGGTGCATAGCTTTACTTTGCTGCATCTACATATACTGGATGTTCAGCTCAAAGTGTGTCATTGCTGGCTGTATGCCGTCATGTGGATAGCCGATGAGTCTAGAGAATTCAATCTTCCTACACTTCCGCAGAGGTGTATAACCTATGAGGCAGAGAAGTTGCCTAGCAAGCACGGCGTTCATTCTGAAGGGTACGTACCGATACGTACGGTAACGCCGGTAGTGGCAGGAATGTGAACTATTTGGAAATACGTACTTTCGGGATATGGTTATTTTTTATTGGGTTATTTTACGACGCTCTATCAACATCTAGGTTATTTAGCGTCTGAATGATATGAAGGTGATAATGCCGGTGAAATGAGTCCGGGGTCCAGCACCGAAAGTTACCCAGCATTTGCTCGTATTGGGTTGAGGGAAAACCCCGGAAAAAACCTCAAGCAGGCAACTTGCCCCGACAGGGATTCGAACCCGGCCACCTGGTTTCGCAGCCAGACGCGCTGACCGTTACTCCACAGGTGTGGACCGGGAGAGGGTTAAGACGATTACTTACGTATTTGTTGACATTAACTTCGACGGTCAACATGGACACGGAGCATTTGATTTATGTTGTGGAATGTTACCGTACGCAACCGATGATAACAAATACCCTGCGTACGACTTGCCGGCGCAAAACACAGTTCGAAAGAGGTTATGGTAGCACACAGACCGTACAGACCGCCATCTGTTGCTATGACGTTCAAGTTATACCGTACACGTTCTCAAGTTCAGATTGAAGAACGCCTTAAATAATAGGCAACTTCTCTGACATATAAGCTGAAACTCGCTTCAAATCGGTGACCCAACAACAGTGACGTCATGACACACTTCGAAATGAACACCCAGTAGTACGTGTGGGAGGTACAAGGAATGAAATAAGGAGAACAAGGGGAATATAAAGACAAGAGAAATACAAGTAGAAGAAGGAAAGAACAGGAAGAACAATAGGAAAGCAAGGAGAACATGGGGAAGCAAGAAAAACAAGGGGAAAGAAATGGAAATAAGGGGAATGTAAGGAGAACAAGGGTAAGAAAAGGACATCAAATGTGAAGTAAGGAGGGCAAGGGCACGGCAAGGAGAAGAGGGGCAAGACTAAGAGAACAAGGGAAAGAACAAGAGCAATACAAGGACAGAAAGGGAATTACAATGACAACATGGGGAATATAAGGAGAACAAGGAGAATGCAAGGAAACCAAAGGAATGCAAGGAGAGAAGAAAATGAGAAAGAAAACAAGGGAAAGACAAGGCGAACAACGACAGTACAAGTAGAACAAGGACTTGAATGGGGTTGCACTTTTATCCCCCACACCTAGTGATGACTGTGAGAACACAGACATAGTTCTATGTCAAGTAGGCCTAGTATCGGATCAGTAGGCAAACACGTTGCCGCCTGGGGTACGCCTGTAGCCTCCGAACCGCGGTATTGCATACATTATCTTTGAGGTAATGTCGTGATACTCGTTTAATGAGACATATTAGTAGTTTCAGGAATACAGAAATGACCTCGCTAGATACATTTGCACATAATTGGCGTAATCCTATTTGTTTCTGGGGAAACACGATAATGCAATTTTCTTCAAAATTAACGCCGTATGTTTTCTTTCCTAAGAATGCAAAATGTGGATATCCATAATACCCTATTTGTGTGTCCACATTCTTAAGTGTACTGCTATTAACACATAACCTGCAACAAATTTTGTAATAATTGAAGGTTTGGTAATTTAATTCTTCAAGCGTGAAATGGAATTCTTGTTATGTTGTCGTTTCAACATCAGCAGTACAATTCAACTAATTGTCTGAAATGAAGGGATTTGAGAAGTAAGGGGACACCGACGACCTTGCTGCAAAGCATTACGTTTCATTGCTCTACCTTTTTGTTGCGTTATTGACACCTCATTCATGTGGATGTAGAACGTGTAATTAATTCAAGCTTGCTACATAAACATCGTAACAGATGGACTGTTGCAATTATACAGGGACATCATTTTATTTTTACTTCAATTTTTATTGTACCTGAGTTTTTTAATGTACTACACTCCCACCCCTTCTACTAATGGAGTTTCAACTGTTCTCCAGACAGAATCAAGGCCGCTTATAGTAAACAGCACTGAGTTACTGAGTATAGTACGTTCCAGAAATATGTTCGCGTTTTCCAGTGACGAAAGAAATTTTAATATTGAATCATACTTTCGCAAAGGTACTGTGGTCCGTTTGCCTACGTCGCATCCCGATTTCCCCCACCTGCTTCTGCACGGCCCTCTGTAAAACCAGGCCCGTCTTAACTCTTTTCTGAAAACATTAATTTCTGTTAGGAATTGGACGTTTACGTAATATTATACAACTGTTTAAAATAACTTAAATAAAAGGGTCTCGTTAAGTAATTAACTGTCACGTGATTTCCCTCCTTTCTACGATCCTACGGCATAACCACTTGGACGGACAGTAGATAGCATGTCTGAGTAATTTTATCTGTGCGGGTCGGGCAGAAGTGAAGCTTGAATTTACAGTACGTAAGGTACTCTTTTATAGAGTAGGTACAGAATTATTTCAACATGAGTTACTAGTACGAAGGACGAAACTGGTAATTGGAATTAGATGCAATAGTCTATATGCGATAATATGCACAAAAGAACTGAAGCCTGTAGGCTATCGAAATGAACTGCTACCATTTTCAAAAATGTGTTTAAATATCCATATTATGATTATTTTTCAATTGAACTTCATTCTCTATATTGTACGCTAATGTGCTGTAGACAGTATAATATACAGTGCATAATGAATACGTCCGCATGGATAGCTCAGTTCGTGAGTAAAAACACTTATTTTTAATACAGTACTGCATTTTGATTAAACAAAAACCTAATGAAAATTATCGAATTCAAAATCGCGATATTTCCTAGTTTACGTACAATGATGAAATACTTTTCTTCCCTCCTATACCTAGTAAAGTGATTTGTTTGTGTTTTACGCCAGTATCATCGAACTTCAGTTGTGGAAGGGGGTAGTGAACGGTTTTTCCGGTTCTCTAAAGGTATAGCCAGGTTAATATTAAAAATGTTAGTAAAAATAAAATGATGTCCCTGTACAAGAAGGCCATTAAACTCTATTACTTACAGTTTTTCTTCATTATTACAAACGAAACAACGAACCGGGGATCGACTCTCGGCAGGGAAGTGAAGATTCCTTCCGTAGGAAGTAGTCGTGTGCAGGGCCGCCGACAGAATTTATGGGCCCCTATGCAATACTATACTCGGATCCCCGTCGAAAAAAGTAACAATTACAAGTTACCAGTTATTCTAACCATAACTATTATTTGCAAAATAAATAAAAGATGACCCCATACACAGATACGAACTTAAAAATATACACTTTTATTATGTTGGAAACTCTTAGCAAAACTTCATATTAGCACAATATATTAAATTCATAAAACATTATTCTTAAACACCTGTATTTTCTAACTTCCAGTCCAACATCAACAAACAACTCTCCTTGACTTCATTGATGAAAAATCATCAATTATGTCATCAAAAGTTAAAGATCTAGCAAGATCGCTCTCCAGACTAAGGAGCCAAGGTTACTCAGTCGTTCTTGACACGTTGTTTATCTGAATACATTTTTTTATTTCCTTCATTTTGCTGAAGGATCTTTCAGCATCAGCAATTGTCACAGGAATTGTATAGAATATTCTAATGGTTATACAAATATTTGGAAATAAAGTATCCAGTTTTAATTCCCTCGAACTATTTAGGAGATTCATAGGTTTCAGTGGGGTTGGCCCAGTGGCGTAGCCAGACTAATTACTTTGGGTGGGCCAGACATACAGAGTTTAGAAAGTACCTGACCCATCTCCTGACAATGCCGCTGCCGTCAACTGTCTTGAAACTCATTCTCGGAAGTCTTATTTAATAACATGCAAAATTATGATAAACAATCACGCAAGGCATACCTATACAAACGCTTCATAAGGTGAACTGGAGCCGTCGAGATTTCCTAGCAACGAATCTGTCGATCGCTGATGATGGGTCCTTCAACAAATCCCAACTTTTCTCCCTCTCAATGGATAGAATTGCTAGATTACAAAGCCTTATGCTTGACATGGTTGTTGAATTTTTCTTCGTTCCAGAGCTTTGAAAAGTTTTATATCATTGCCTTAATGAAGGACGAACATTTACTAATATCCATTTTTGGAGACAGGTGCTTCCGATACCTAATGAATTTTCAAGAGCAAGAATATTGTCTAAACATACCAAATAAAATGTGTCAAATTTTTCTAGCTGATGTAACAATTCAGTAGCCTCGACGGCTTCCTTCTTTTTATAGCTGCCAGGCAATTTTCTAGGCCAAACCCAACTCAGTTAAATTGGCTCTTGAAGAAATGAAAGCCTTTTTGACTTCTTACCTTAATGCTATCGACTGTAACTATTGCTCTGGATCCATGGTTTAATTTTAATGTTGAGTATTTTCCATAAAAAATTAAAAATTTCGCATATTTTTGGGTGAGCCTGGGCCACTGGCTTGGCCCTAAATTAGACGCATGAATTGATTTTATTTATTTCGGCTCATCACCGATCTCTTTATTAATATCTTCATAATATTTTTCACGCAGTCTAGCACACATATTAATATCTTCCAATTTTTTCAGTCTTTCCTTGTGCTTCTCAGCTCCCGAATTATGTCTGTACTTGTCCATTGTGCAGTTAAACTATAACCAGTAACACTAATGAATAGAATTTACTAGACAAACGACAATGAAAAGACCAAAGATTCGACACGAAACATACGATGTACTGAAAAAGAAACGTATCCTGCGACTTCGGTTTGAGAGAGTCCACTAGCATATTGTGGTGGGCCATTGGGGGGTTGGTAGTTAAAAGGGACAAGCCAATAAATAATCGAACGTGTTCAGTACAAGCGACGGGAACATAGTTCAGACAAATGCCGGGGCCCTCAATTGTCATGTAGGTGAACGTTAATGTCGGAAACCGATATTCTATTATATAAAAGTCAAATATTTACATATGAAGTGGTAATTTGTATTATTTATACTATTGTTGAGTTAATATGTCAAATTTATGTAACAAATATTCTGTAGTAATGTCACGAGAGACCTGAGATCTGCCGATAAATCCACGAGCGAAGCGAGTGGATTTATCTGGGAAATTTCAGACCTCGAGTGACATTTATTAGGACTATTTCGTGAATAAAATAAAAATTTAAATAATATATCCTAAAATTCGATGACAAAATGTTGATAATTGTATATTAATGAATACTTAACCTATTCAGACTTTGCGAAGTTGAAATACTCGTAGATGAATATCGATTATTGCAATAAAGAAATTCGATGTTATTATTCAGTAATGCCAATTGCGAAAAGCGAAATACAGTTTTAACATTGTTAATTATATGTACTGCAATTTTCTCTTATTATTATAACAAATACATTTTCATTATCTGCTGAAATCATAATTGAATTTAACAGTAACAGTGGGGACAGCTATATACCAATGCTTATGTATTCACAGTGAGACATGTTGCTACACAGTGAAGCCATCTCTGTATAGATAGGCCTAATTAAAACACGAATTCTATTACGCCATACGAAAGGCAGTTTGATCAAAGACATTATTACTATGCAAGGTCTTTGAGTTTGATATGCGATGATGTTACATAAATTTGAACGTCTATTAATTGTTTAATTTCAATACAAATACGATATGCATAAATCAATTCGTGATTTAAGACGGCGCTTATTCCGTTGGATCCCGGCCAACTAGTCACTCATAACGAGTGCACCTCAGCACATGTGTGGACTTCAGTCCTACGTTCATAGACATCTATGACGTAGTGCAGAGGGCGGCCACTAGAGAGAACCCAAGAGTTGGAACTTAATCTGAGACGATTCTGTCTGACGCCGGGGTGGGTATCCGGTATGGTTTAGTGGATAAAGCATCAGCACGTAGAGCTGAAAACCCAGGTTCAAATCCCGGCGCCGGAGAGAATTTTTCTCCGTCCATTACTCTTTCATCGCATGATGACGCAGAATATCTGCATGGAAATATCATATGTACTTCGGTACATTAAAATAATATATAAGTTTTCTTTAATCTAAAAGTTTCAAATTATTTCATGTTTCCATTGTATTATTTAAATTGCACTGTCTAGTGTTTTTTAAAATGTATTTATATGTTTTTCAATGTATTCTGACGAAGCCTAAAACTGTATGTCTAATGGCCAAATAAATTGAATTGAATTGAATATAAAAAGCTTTATAAAAATAGGTTGAAATGAACGCGTATAAGCATAATATATTATATCCTTTCAAATGTGGAGTATCAGTGCAGATTGAAAAGTTGCATAACGAATACATGCTTGCCTCACTTGTCTGTTACGGTATGTGTAACTAAAGCGTCCCAAATGGGTATAGACACATGGCATCACATTCACTTAATTAAGAATTTTACATCTATGGACGCGATTAACCTCCTTCACCGTCCCTACTTACATTGTGAAGACAGAGTCCGAGCGGTTAAAGTGTTGGGTCCATTAGTACTGTATTTGCATGCCGATCAACAGAGAACTCGTTTAATTCTCGAGCAATTTAGTGCCGATCACAGGTGAAAGGTTCGCGTCCCATACTGAATCAAACGGCAACTGTAACGTGTGCGTGTACTGCTTTATGTAACACATGCAGAATAGTCCTGACACTAGAAAAAAAGTTGGATATTTTGAAAGTAACATCTAGGTTTACGTAACGAGTTATGTAAAGCATGGCACCCTCTTTGCTTCATGTATGCGCTATGCCGAACGCATTCATTTCTCACTCTTTCTCTCTGTTGAGGAACACACAGGCCTATATGTGGGGCAGGGTGGCTCTTGCTCTCAAATCAGTGGGAGGAGGTTCCGACAGTAACCCGGCTTTATGTAAGATACATGTGGACTGACCCGAATTTTTGCCTTATAGAATGTCAAATGACATTTGAAAAAAAAAAAACAGCGGATAATGTAGTAAAATAAATACCAAAGTTGAAAGAACTCTGTAACAGCCATTTACCAATATCAAAGCAATAAATTAGTATTGCTAAGATGACGCAAGCTTGAGGAAGAGTTAGATATTAATAGCATGTGGAAAATGTCCGAGATAATATCTAAATTGCAGCTGAACAGAGCATAGGTTATTATGAAACTAAGAAAAAGAAACCGTGGTTTGATGAAGATTGTTGCATGGTAGTAGAAAGAAGGACACAGGCAAAATGAAATTCTTACAGGATCCAGTTGAGGAGAATAGATATCATTATTTCAATAAAAGACGGGAAGCAAATCGTACGCTTAGGAATAAAAAGAGATTACTTGAACGAAAAACTGAATAAGGTAGAATAGTAAAAATAAAAACATCAGAGATTTATATAAGGGCATAAAGGAATTTAAGAAGGTAAGGGTAAACGCGATCAAGGATGAGAATGGTGACTTGCTTGCAGACGTTCATTCAATCCTGAACAGATGGAAAAAATTCTTCACCTGACATAATTAGGAACATTAAATCCAGACGTTTGAGATGGGCAGGGCATGTAGCACGTATGGGCGAATCCAGAAATGCATATAGAGTGTTAGTTGGGAGGCCGGAGGGAAAAAGACCTTTAGGAAGGCCAAGACGTAGATGGGAAGATAATATTAAAATGGATTTGAGGGAGGTGGGATGTGATGATAGAGACTGGATTAATCTTGCTCAGGATTGGGACCAATGGCGGGCTTATGTGAGGGCGGCAATGAACTTCCGGGTTCCTTAAAAGCCAGTAAGTAAGTAAGGAAGTAAGATGACGCATGTTTTCTCAACGTAGACTAAATTTTGGGCATTTCACAACAATTCAGTCCCTTTAACACAATTGTTCCAAACTGTTTAAAGATGCGACGCACTTTTAGGGGAGACTTCAGTTTGGGACCCCATTACCGTACCGCTTTTCGACTCGAAAAATATAAATCTATGTAAAATAAAAAAAACAACTATAATTTTACTAAAAAATGAGCGGATACTACCCGAAGCACGAATTTAAACAACAGTTTTCGATGTATTTTCCGGGAGAAGCTCAAAACAATTACCAAAGCCATAGATGGATACTGAATTCACTGCGTTCATCTGATTTATATTCCAAAAAAACATGAAGAAAAAACGCACTGAAATATGTATCTCCTGATGAAATGTTTAAATAGACCTTTTTTTTCTCAAAGCATTGGCCATCAAAAGAATACCTGGGTTTCGTAAAAGAAGCTCTTAAATTTTTGATAACATTTGCAACCCCGCATTCGTGGAAAATAAATAAATAAATAAATAAATAAATAAATAAATAAATAAATAAATAAATAAATAAATAAATAAATAAATACAGTCTATATATAAATAAATAAATAAACAAATTATTTATTTGTTTATTTATTTATTTATTTATTTATTTATTTATTTATTTATTTAACCCGGAACAGGTCGCTACATACAGTGTCGTTCGGCTGGTCGCATAACCCTGAATTTTGCGAAGGCTAGCGCCGCATTGGATTTTTCCTCTTATAACTTTTGAGGGGGATGAAATAGCGAGATGAAGTAACAACAAATGTTTTGTTAAGACTTGGGACTTTCTTTTGATGTATCACAATACGGATGATTATAAAGGCCCCGTCTATTTATTTGAAATAGCAAATATATCTTGCTTTTGTTTCAGATATTGATAATATTCACTATTGGCGAGAGGATAACCGTGGACCCTGTTCGTCTGAGGGCTAACGTACGATGCAGAGAGAGCTGATTTCACACGAAGATTTAGGGAACTTGACCCCAAAAATGTTACCATTCGCCAGTTTGTCAACAAATCCAACTGCACAGGGAGTGTTAAGCACGTAAAACGTTCAGGCAGGCCATCTGTACGTGCAACGAATTCAGGAAGCCATTGAACGAAGCCCTCGCGCATCGACTAGGCGTTTCAGTCGTGAGCTTGATGGATATCCCACAATCCACTGTGTGGTAGATTTTACACTTTTTCGTTGACGAATGTGCGTATCGTGTTCAAGTCCTGCATACACTTGAGGCTGAAGATTATGCTGCATGTCAAGCAATGTGCTATGATCTTGTTCAGGCTGTAGAAAATCACAATTCAATCGAAAATATCCTATTCAGCGATGAGGTGACATTCCAAACTTATGGCTTTATCAACAAACACAATTACAGAATATGGGCAGACGAGCAGCCAAATGATACTCTTGAATGGGCAAGAAATACGTCAAAAGTGAATGTCTGGTAATTCATTCATTCATTTATTATCTTCCATAGATCTTAAATGAGCAATGAAGCTTTAAAATGTGGAACAAGTCAAAATTTTACAATATTACAATTACAATTTTTACAAATTTTTACAATATTTTACAACTTTTACAGTTTTACAATTTAGTAATTTTCTACAATGCATATAGAATGTTAGTTGGGAGGCCGGAGGGAAAAAGACCTTTGGGGAGGCCGAGACGTAGATGGGAAGATAATATTAAAATGGATTTGAGGGAGGTGGGATATGATTGTAGAGACTGGATTAATCTTGCTCAGGATAGGGACCAATGGCAGGCTTATGTGAGGGCGGCAATGAACCTCCGGGTTCCTTAAAAGCCAGTAAGTAAGTAAGTAATTTTCTACAATTTTTACAATTTTCTGCAATTTTTTACAATATTTTGGCGAGATGTAGTGAAATGAGGTGAGGTCCGAGGATTCGCCAAAAGATTACCCGGTATTTGCCTTTTGGTTGGGGAAAACCTCGGAGAAAACCCAACCAGGTAATCAAATCAAAGGGGTGAAATGAAGTGATGCCGAGGCACGACACAGACGGCAATCTATGGCCCCTTTATGTTTCAGAAACTCATATCTGGACATGTTACAACTGTTTTTGGTGCCTTAATTACAGCAAGATGATGTTACTGAAACCGTTGTGTTTCAGCAAGGTGGGACACTGACGCAGTGAAGGGAAACGTTTAGAAGCATTTGAAATGTGGATATGGAGACGAATGGAGCGTCTGAAATGGACAGACAGAATAAGAAATGAAGCTGTCTTGGAAAGAGTGGATGAAGAAATAATAATTTTGAAATTGATCAGGAAGAGAAAAAGAAATTGGATAGATCATTGGCTGAGGAGAAACTGCTTACTGAAGGATGCACTGGAAGGAATGGTGAACGGGAGAAACGTCCGAGGCAGAAGAAGATATAAAATGATAGATGACATTAAGATATATGGATCATATGCGGAAACTAAGAGGAAGGCAGAAAATAGGAACAACTGAAGGATGTTGGGTTTGCTGTGAAAGAATTGCCCTTGGGCAGAACACTATGAATGAATGAAAAAATAGGAAATTTCATGACAACTGATCACTAGATATAGAATATGAACTAAATAATTATGTCCAGCAATGTAAGGGAATATACCACACGGACGTACAAATGAAGAGACAGACTGCATTCCAAAAATAACATTCTTTGAATCTCAAGTGCTGGAAACGCGTATTTCCGTCATGATTTATACAAGTATATTCACAATCACAATACTTTAACTACACTACTGATGAGAAAGTAAGAAGTAACTCCGTAGAACAGTGGTTGCCAAACACCACGAAATTGTGACGTAATAGAAATGCAACCCGCACACCACTATCGCAGGGGGAGGGGTGGAGTGGTATCTCCTCAGGTAATGCAGCGAATAACAGTGCAGAGACGGACTGTGACAAAAAAACAAAAGCAATGTAATATTCTTCTACTTATTAACTATACACACTTTTTTCCATGTTAATTTTTTATCCTCCTATTCATTATTTTTGTATTATTAATAAAATAAAATTACACTACATACGTCGAAAAAAAAACGTCCAAGTATTTTACACCGATTAAGACATAGAAGCCAATAATTTTTATTGTTTATTTATTAATGAAATATTCAAATTACACTACATACGTCGAAAAAAGACGTCGAAGTATTTTATCCGATTAAGACATAGAAGCCGATAAGTTTTATTGTTCATTTATTAATGAAATATTCAAGTTACAGGTAAGGGCGTGGTAGTCTTCATAACAAGAAGAATAATGACAACGTACATTGTTCTTTTATACTTCATTTAAAATTTTACAACAAATTAAGTGTCTCATATTTTTGCCATCTGCACAAAATAAATACTTTTCCTCCCATGCTTCTTAAAATGAAGTTTTTACTTATTATCTGTTTTTGAAAAGACATCGAAATATATTATCCTACACACTTGTAACATTACATTTGTACGTCCGCTACTGATAAATGTCTTTAGGCCTACTTATACCGAAGTGATGGCTGTAAGCAGAGGGTGGGGCTAAGATGCCATGGTTACGCTTGAGTGGAGGCAGGGGCATGTGTCGCGACACAGCTTTTGGCGATCACTGTCGTAGAAGATGAGTTACGTCAAGTGGACAATTTTGCTGGATGTAGTGTTCCTCCATTATCTACAATTCTTCACTAAGGAGCTTAAAATCAAATAGAACTCATGTCCGGTTCGTCTGAATACGCAATCAGCACACACTTTCGAGGTCATATTATTGTAATTAATTTTCGTAGAAATGTATTTCACAACAAACTAGTAATAAATTGAATTTCGCCTCGCAGGTCTGAGGTGTGGTGCCCTGTCAGTCAAGACTTTCTGTCCAAGATTCAAATCACAGCCCGTTGCTCTCATCTCATCCGACGGACTGAGGTAAATGAACTATGACCAGTTCTGCTTAAAACATTGAGGGGAGGGGTTCCGCCTTGATGGCAGCCTTCTATCTGATAGACCACAGGCTTGGCCTGTCCGAGCTCTGGGGTCGCGAGTTCAAATATCACCTGGGGCTTTCTTTACGTGTAGCAATGTGAAAGGTAAAGGCCACGTTTTGATGACCACCAGACCTTTAATTTTCATCGATTGTATCTGAGATTAATCGTGAAAGTTGAACAAGATGTCGAACCTGATGTTTGCGGAAGACATAGACAGAGCAACGTCAATACCTGCTATCGGTGTTACCAATCAAATCTCGGTTCGTAATAATGTAGGAACAATTCAAAATTCAAGAATAAATGGTGCAATCAAAAGAAACTTTGAGGCAAGTATATATGAATAGTCGCGATAAAGCAAGATTACACAAGATAATACCAAAAAAAATGACATTCGTGTTTAAGTCTAACACATTCCAATCTTCAAATGAGGAAATTCTCTTCAAAATATGTGACTGGTTCTCAGTCAATAAATTAGTATTAAATTTAACAAAACTAACATAATTCAATTTAAATCCTGTCCAAATTCAACGTTGCAAATTTCTAGCGCAATAATTAATAATAGATCCCTATTGCAGATTTAGAATTCACGGCGCCTCTTCCGACGGCCTTCACATGCCTTGTCATCGAACAACAGATGACAGCATCTTGCCATCCTAACGGCAAACAACAGCCAACTCCTCCTCGCCCCGTCCCGTGATCACTTGATCGTATGTGGTATCTAAGAGGTTACGTCCAATTTCGGCATCCCCTTCAAAATTTTCTAGAGCTCCTTCAGTGGAGCAGCGTAACCCGGAGTGAGACTAGTGGCCAACAGGCTTGGAGCTCACATATTTAGTTCTGTACAGACCCTAACCCCTTGCAAGGACGCGTTTTGCGTACCTTTTAAATTTTTCCTCCCAATTCTCTTTCGATTTTTTCGATTAGAAACAGCAACAACCAAATTTCTTGGCTTAAAAATCGATAATGTGTTAAATTGGAAAAATCATATTAAAGAAATTACCCCCAAACTAAATTCAGCTTGTTTTGCTATTAGATCTATGCAAAAATAGTAAATATCAATACCTTAAAAACAATATACTTTGCATACTTCCACTCGGTAATGAGTTTTGGAATAATATTCTGGGGAAATTCCACAGATAGTAACAGTATATTTCTATTACAAAAAACAGTAATTAGAATAATAGTAGGTGCCAAATCTAGGGAATTGTGTAGGACTATTTTAAAAAAACTACAAATAATGCCCATCGCTTGTCAGTATATCTTTTCATTAATAATCTTCTTCGTATGTAAACGTGAAAACTTCGTAAGTAATTCAACAGTTCATAGCATAAATACACGTCAAAAAATGACTTTCATACTCCATCGGCAAGTCTATCGTGCTATCAAAATGGAGTGCGTTATACGGCAGTAAAATTTTTAATAGCCTCCCTATCGATATAAAAAATGAAACTCAAAACATAAAATTATTTAGGGCCAAATTAAAGAAGTACCTAATTTCTCACGCATTCTATTCTGTAGGTGAATTCATGACATTCAATAACACTTCATGAAATTGATACTAAAACTTTGTGTTGTACTAGTAGACTATATTGTAAATCTCGTCTGTATATATTTCATCTAGACTGTTACTATGAATTAAGACTTTATAATAGTATTAAGTTTTTTGACTTGTTCCATATTCTAGCTGTAAAGCAATGTATGAATACCATGGAATGTTAATAAATACAATACAATACAATAAGATATGCACTTTGAGAAGAAAATACGAGAAATGCAGGAGATGAGATTTCTCATACAACTTGTTAGGTATAGATCATCCGCCTGAGAGATATTAGGTTACGTCCACCCCTCAATTGTGATACGAAATGTACGTTCCTTCAGGTATTTTTTAAGTGTTCGAAATATGACAAAGTCTGCAGCAAGTTATAGACTGAAACAAAGAGTATCTGAAACATTACTTAATCGACTAAGGCATCTTAAACTACAAAGAAACATGTTTCTTCAACAAAAATATTCCCACATTCATTTTTAAAAAATCACCTCGGTATGATATTTTCATGGAATCGCTCTCCCAATCTCAATATTCTGTAGAGCATCTCCTATTTCTTATTTAATTTTTGCACGCTTTTAGTGAATCACTCTGCATTTTCGTGCACATTTAAATTCATATTTCAGTAGGCCTACTATTTTGTGTACATATCCGTGCACTAATTACGGTTAAAGTGTCATGGACTATTAGTATTCATTCATTCATTCATTCATTCATTCATTTTATTCCATAGATCTTACATGAGCAATGAAGCTTTAAGATGTGGAACAAGTCAAAATTTTACAATATTACAATTTTTACACATTTTTATAGTTTTACAATTTAGTAATTTTCTACAATTTTTACAATTTTGTGCAATTTTTTACATTTTTTTTTTTTTACATTTTGGCGAGATGTAGTGAGATGAGATGAGGTCCGAGGATTCGCCAAAATATTACCCGGCATTTGCCTTTTGGTGGGGGAAACCTCGGAAAAACCCAACCAGGCAATCAAATCAAAGGGGGGTAATCAAATCAAAGGGGTTGATGCCAAGGACTCGCCATAGACCATCCGGCTTCAGTCCCACGGCTGTGGAAAACCTCGGAAGAAACCAAAGACCAAAGGGGGATCCAACCCAAGCCCGAACGCAGCTCCGGATCAGCAGCCCAGCGAGTCTGCCGACTGAGCTACATCGATGGCTCTACTAAAAGTATACATTACATAGCCAATCAGATTATTAAATTTACAAACGCAAACGATCATTCATAAGTTGAGCTATATGTATAATACAAAACAAGTTAATTAAATTTAAGGCATAAACAATTCAACCAGTTGTGATATACAGAAATTGATAATACATATCATGCAAACTACTTCAAATTACAAACACAAACAATTTATCAGTAGAGCTATATAGATTACTACTCAATTTAAAGCATATACAATTCATCGGCCAAAACTATACAAATATATACAATACATAGTAGCATACTTTCATTAAGCTATACAAATTTGTGCAATTAATATCAAGTAGATTAATTCAATTTATAATCATAAACAATTCATCAGTTGAGCTATACATATTACCATTCAATTTACAGTAGGTCTATATACAATTCATCAGTAGAGCTACACAGATTAGTAATCATTTTAAGAACATATACAATTCATCAGCCAAACTATACAAACATATACAATCAAATTAGTTCAATTTACAAACTTATTTTCGTTAAGCTATACAATTCATATGAAGTAGATTAATTCAATTTATAAGCTTAAACAATTCATCAGTTGACCTATACAGTATACTATTCAATTTACAGTACATACAATTCATCAGTTATGCTAAACAAAAATATACAATACATAGTAAACAGATTAAGTCAATATAAAAACATATTTTAGTTGAGCTATATAAAATTGTACATGTCATTTAAGTAGAATAATTCAATTCACAAGCATAAACAATTCATCAATTGTGTAGAAGGTATGAGTATGTAGAAATTTGGTTAATTCTTTTCTGAACCTTTTCTCGTGGTTCTTCAAATCTTTAAGATAATTAGGCAGTGCATTGAAGACTGTTATACATGAATAGCGAACTCCTTTTTTAAAACAGCTTAGACTAACAGAGGAAGTAAATGCTGACGGATGATGATGATTATGATGATGATCTACGATGTTTGCTTGCTAAGTTAATACTGTGTACTGTGTTCTGCACACAGAGTGAGTAATGATTTATAGCTACAATCTCATCAAATGATTAACACGTCTCGTGAAATCCGCGTGCCATATCTTGTGCATCAATGGCCCGCAGTATAGCCTATATCAGCGTTTCTCAAACTTTTTTGAAGTGGGGACTACTTTTTTAAGTGAGAACAGTTCCGCGGACCACTTTACCCTTGTTCCCTTCGAAAGCAAATTTATCATTTTTGTAACATATTTTAATACCAGTTTATTTATATTAATTTAATTCATTTAATTTTATATTAGTATTAACTAATTAAGTTAATGTTAATAGAAGAAAATTCATTTTCGTTTTTAATAAATCAAGGCTATTAGAGTTTGGATAATTCTTTAACTTATTAACTAAACAAAATAATTAAATGTTGGTACTCGCATTCATGAGATAGATGAACCTGCCGACTCAATTCTTGCACAGTTGTTCTATATTTGAATGTATGCTGGTAAGCTTAAGTCGGAGATAGTCACATGCATCGAGTCGATTTCGGTACTTTGTTTTTATTAGAGTTAGTGGTGAAAACCCTTTTTCACACAGATACATAAAAATAAACTGAATTATAATCTGTAAAGCATTATTGTAGAGTTCAGTGTATTCTCTTTTCACTTGTGATAAGGTCCAGAAATTAACCATACCTTCCGCTTGGAATTTCATTTTAAGTCCGGTGTCATTGGAGAGTTCAATTAGCTGTTCTCTTTCACTCAATGAAAGTTTGTTATTTTCAATATCACAATGAAAGGGATCCCGAACTCATGAAAATTCGTCATATTTACTTGGAAAATAAGTTTCAAATTGTGACCTCAGAGTTTCGAAATGTGAACATATGTCATTGCATAATTCTTTTGTGAGAGATCGTGCGTATTTGCTTGGTTTCCGCACAAAACCAATCCGCGGTAAGTCTAAAATTCCACATTCAGTATTCCCAACCTAACACACGTAACAATTTCCCTCTTCTTACCGCTTAAGTGACATATTCATTTTACTGCTTTAGGCTTCTAACATATTATTTTTAGAGACGTTCAATATAGTAATAATTATAAATTGGAAACTTACCACTGCAATTTCACCTAAATTGCACTGTTAATTATTGTTTTTAAATATTTGCAGAAATTAAGTAAACTCTACAACTCCACTACAGTTACTGGATTCATGATGCAAGTAACATTAAGGAAGCCGTGAAAAAATCAACAAGATTCCAGATGCCGATGTTATTACTGCAATATGTTATATAAATAATATCGTTAAAATATTAAAATGAAAAATAAAGCATTACATAACCTTACCGTTTGTTTTAAGTTCGCATTTATGGACTGGGGGAAAAAAAGACAGACGTATATCACGGCCTGCTGGAGTATAGTAAACACAGAAAACATTTTAAAGCAACAATGTTGAAGATAGATATTTTTGTTTTCCAAAATTGCCGTCATTGAACAGAAACCAAGATGGAGATTTCATTGCAACTAATTAGAAATTCCTCTTTCAGATATGTAATAAACGATCTTCGCACAAAATAATGTACGATACACGACCGGTATGTTTTCTTTCAATTCTCGGAAATTAAAAAAGCTCAACTACGTTTCGCTTTTTCAAACTTTTCCTCGAACATGAAAACTTCAACATACCGCTCTTGTAACGCATATTACTATTTCACACAGATACATATAAATAAACTGAATTATAATCTGTAAAGCATCATTGTAGAGTCCACTGTATCCTCTTTTCACTTGTGATAAGGTCCAGAAATTAACCATACCTTCCGCTTGGAATTTCATTTTAAGTCCGGTACCATTCGAGAGTTCAATTAGCTGTTCTCTTTCACTCAATGAAAGCTCGTTATTTTCAATATCACAATGAAAGGGATCACGAACTCATGAAAATTCGTCATATTTACTTGGAAAATAAGTTTCAAGTTGTGACCTCAGAGTTTCGAAATGTGAACATATGTCATTGCATAATTCTTTTCCAATAACGAAATCGTTTTCAACTAAAAAAGACTCTAGGGTTGGAAATAGTAAAAAAAATCCTCTCTTTTACGGAACTGATCCACAAACCAAGTTTCCTCTCGAACACTTTTTTCTCATGAGCATTGAGAACAGTGAAAGAATTATCTTGTAGAGAGAGATTTAGTTCGCTTAGTTTTCAGAATACATCTGGAAGAAATGCCAATGTACTTAGCCACATGTCATCAGCTGATGTGTAGGGGAAAAGATGGCGAGAAACACTATGATCATAGTGCTTTAAATCCCTCTTTTGTTGCTGAGAGTAGAGTGGGAAGTCGGTAGACAGGTAGGGTAATAAAATTTCATAAAATGTCAGTACTGAGAGAAAACGTGAAAGGCAATTGCCATGTATCATTTCCAAATTCTGAGATTTTCAGCTATAATGTGATACGCAATTCGTTTGAATTTTATTTTTTCTTCTGTCCTTTTTGAAGGACCACAAGGGCATACCTCGAGGATCACAGGTGGTCCGCGGACCATAGTTTGGCCTACATACTTGTATATATTATTTTATTATTTAATGTACCGAAGTACATATGATATTTCCATGCAGATATTCTGCGTCATCATACAATGAAAGAGTAATGGAACGGAGAAAAATTCTCTCCAGCGCCGGGATTTGAACCCGGGTTTTCAGCTCTACGTGCTGATGCTTTATCCACTAAGACACACCGGATACCCACCCGGACAGAATCGTCTCAGATTACGTTCCAACTCTTGTGTTCCCTCTAGTGGCCCTCTAGTGGCCGCCCTCTGCAATACTCTTTCATCGTATGATGACGCAGAATATCTGCATGGAAATATCATATGTACTTCGATACATTAAATAATATATATGATATGAGTAAATCACTTCGTGATTTAAGACGGCGCTTATTCCGTCGGATCCCGGCAAACTAGTCACTCATAACGAGTGCACCTCAGCACATGTGTGGACTTCAGTCCTACGTTCATAGACATCTACGACGTAGTGCAGAGGGAACACAAGAGTTGGAACTTAATCTGAGACGATTCTGTCCGACGCCGGGGTGGGTATCCGGTGTGGCTTAGTGGATAAAGCATCAGCACGTAGAGCTGAAAACCCGGGTTCAAATCCCGGCGCCGGAGAGAATTTTTCTCCGTTCCATTACTCCTTCATCCTATATTATTGTGGTAAAATTTAAATGGCACAAGCATTAAAACACTGTAAAGTCACAAATGTACTCATATGAGATGTTTTAGGGACCGCATAAGGAAAATATGCCCACAGATTTCAGTGGATATTACGCAAGTATGTGGAAATATAATATGTGCTTCAAAACTTCCCGTGTTATAACGCGTACTGAAGGTCAAAGGTCTACAATCTAGTTGCGAAAGCGCAGAGCCGGGAGACGAAGAGCAGTATCATCGACCGTTCCAGCGACGAACCGCGGATAGCACTTGTCATTAGATGCAATCACGTGACAGCCAACTGTACCACTTGAAGTTTGGCACAAAATTTGTTATTACTACTTCAGTTCAAGGTCATGTTTAAGTGAAACTGAGTGACGAGGAGGACTGTCTGCAGTTAGAGATGTCTCACTGGCGAGACTAGACGCAGTAATCGACCTAACGCGCGGACTACTAGTTTCGAAGTTAATTTTATTTTAATTACTATGCAAATTAATGATGTAATCAAAATGTTTCATGCGCATTACATTCAAATGCAGTAAGTTCTTTCTTTTCATATGGACCCAGATTTACGGACAGTCCGTATAGGTCAGTTTCTGTCAGATGCGTTTCCAATTCACTGTTGGCTAAAGCAAGGAGATGCACTATCACCTTTATTTTTTAACTTTGCTCTAGAGTATGCCATTAGGAAAGACCAGGATAATAGAGAGGGTTCGTAATTGAACGGGTTACATCAGCTGCTTGTCTATGCGGATGACGTGAATATGTTTTTAGGAGAAAATCCACAAACGATTAGGGAAAACCTGGGAATTTTACTTGAAGCTAGTAAAGAGGTTTGGAAGTAAATCCCGAAAAGATAAATTATATGATTATGTCTCGTGACGAGAATATTGTACGAAATGGAAATATAAAAATCGGAAATTTATCTTCTGAAGAGGTGGAAAAATTTAAATACCTGGCACCAACAGCAACAAATATAAATGACACTCGGGAGGAAATTAAACACAGAATAAATATGGGAAATGCCTGTTATTATTCTGTTCAGAAGCTTTTATCATCCAGCCTGCTGTCAAAAAATCTGAAAGTTAGAATTTATAAAACAGTTATATTACCGGTTGTTCTTTATGGTTGTGAAACTTGGGCTCTCACTTTGAGAGAGGAACATAGGTTAAGGGTGTTTGAGAATAAGATGCTTAGAAAAATATTTGGGGCTAAGAGGGATGAAATTACAGGAGAATGGAGAAAGTTACACAACACAGAACTGCACGCATTGTATTCTTCACCTGACATAATTAGGAACATTAAACCAAGACGTTTGAGATGGGCAGGCCATGTAGTACGTATGGGCGAATCCAGAAATGCATATAGTGTGTTAGTTGGGAGATCGAAGGGAAAAGACCTTTGGGGAGACCGAGACGTAGATGGGAAGATAATATTAAAATGGATTTGAGGGAGGTGGGATATGATGAATGAGACTGGATTAATCTTGCTCAGGATAGGGACCAATGGCGGGCTTATGTGAGGGCGGCGATGAACCTTCGGGTCGCTTAAAAGCCAGTAAGTATTGTAACGTTGAGAAATTCATGATATCTAGTATAGTTTGGGCACAATAAATGTTGAAAATCAGACATTTATTTATTCATATTTTTTATTTACATGATAATATTGTTGGATCCCAATTTTCAAGATACTTAAATGTCTCAATGTTAGATCTCCGATAATATATGCATGCAAACGGACGAACATTTTCATTGAGTTTGGTGAAAATTGCATGTCATTCAAATATCTTGCAGCAACAGTAACAAATATAAATGATACTCGGGAGGAAATTAAACGCAGAATAAATATGGGAAATGCGTATTATTATTCGCTTGAGAAGCTTTTCCCATACCTCCATATTAGGCGTCTATATCATTCCGTCAACATTACTCCATTTCATCATTCCCCGAACCAGTGTTGTCAGACTTTTTGAATCTACATTCCCTCCGAAGTATGTAAGAAGTCCCGTCCCGGCATAAAAATTCCCACCCTTCTACTCTACTTAAATATCTAAATGTTATGTTTTATTTAACGACGCTCGCAACTGCAGAGGTTATATCAGCGTCGCCGGATGTGCCGGAATTTTGTCCCGCAGGAGTTCTTTTACATACCAGTAAATCTACTGACATGAGCCTGTCGCATTTAAGCACACTTAAATGCCATCGACCTGGCCCGGGATCGAACCCGCAACCTTGGGCATAGAAGGCCAGCGCTATACCAACTTTCCAACCTTAAATATCTATAAAGTAAGAGTCTTATACTGTTTCGAATTGTCAAACCGCTGCGTCTTTGAGAAACAATGCAACACTGAAAGATATAAACAGACATTTATATTTAACTTTACTTTTATATGTATGGTAAGACTTTCCTGTGTTAAATTTCAACGTACATCGTTTACATGTTTCGACCTATTTATGGGTCATCTTCAGAACTGGTCGTTGTTGGTCTTGGCGCCACTTGTTCTGTTTCCTGTGAGGGTGTGTTCCTGTGGTATAGTGTAGAGTCAAAGAGTGTGTGTGTTTTGAAGTTGAGTTGTGTGTTGAGAATTTCGTTGGGGTGTGTTTTTGTGTGTCTATATATTTCATATTGTTATAGTGTGTTTAGTTTCTGGCTTTTTTGTTGTGTTGATGTCTCTGTGGGTGTGGTTAGCATTTGTGATGTGTTCTGCATATGTGGAGGTGTTTTGTAATTTTGTTATGGCTGTGATGTGCTCTTTGTAACGTCTTTGAAACGATTTGCCTGTCTGTCCTATGTAGAAGTTGTTGCAGGTGTTACATTTGAGTTTGTATACGCCATGGCCAGAGCAGTGGTATACGCCTGTGTGTTTGTGTGTTGAGATGTTTTTGTAGAGTGTTATTTCTTCTGTATGCGATTTTGTAATTTAATTTCTTGAATGAGATTGCAATTTTGTATGTGTTTTTGTTTTCGTATGTTAGTGTGATGTATTTTTTGTGTTCTTGTGTTTGTGTTGTATTCTTATGTTTTTTGTGATTATGTTTTGTCTTACGTATTATGTTGTTTATTATGTTAGGTCGAAACATATAAACGAGGTACGTTGAAATTTAATACAGGAAAGTCTTACCATACATATTCCGAAGTGATACAGTGATAAAAGTTGTGTAATCAAGATGTATTTACTTTTATGTTACGGTGGAAACAATAGTAATATGCGTTACAAGAGCGGTATGTTGAAGTTTTCATGTTCGAGGAAAAGTTTGAAAAAGCGAAACGTAGTTGAGCTTTTTTAATTTCCGAGAATTGAAAGAAAACATACCGCTCGTGTATCGTGCATTATTTTGTGCGAAGATCGTTTATTACATACCTGAAAGAGGAATTTCTAATTAGTTGCAATGAAATCTCCATCTTGGTTTCTGTTCAATGACGGCAAATTTGCAAAACAAAAATATCTATCTTCAACATTGTTGCTTTAAAATCTTTTCTGTGTTTACTATACTCCAGCAGGCCGTGATATACGTCTGTCTTCCCCCCCCCCCAGTGTATGATGAGTCTGGAATCTTGTTGATTTTTTCACGGCTTCCTTAATGTTACTTGCATCACGAATGCAGTGACTTTAGTAATAATTAACAGTGCAATTTAGGTGAAATTGCAGTGGTAAGTTTCCAATTTATAATTATTACTATATTGAACGTCTCTAAAAATAATATGTTAAAAGCCTAAAGCAGTAAAATCAATATGTCACTTAAGCGGTAAGAAGAGGAAAATTGTTATGTGTGTTAGGTTGGGAATACTGAATGTGGAATTTTAGACTTTCCGCGGATTGGTTTTGTGCGGAAACCAAGCAAATACGTACGATCTCGCACAAAATACATATTAACAGAAAACATTCGTATTTTTTCCATTCCCTAGCTTTTCGTTGTGAATGTAAAGTCTACACAAACATTGTAAGCACATCTTACACATAAAATTGCTTAGGTTGAATTGCAATGAAAATTCAAGTGTAATGCGACCCTTAATTGAAGACAATGAGTAAGACAGTAAGATGCAGGCCTACTTGAAGCTAAGCGTGAATTCTTTGTCCATTCTTATACACGTACAGAATATCTTAACAGATGATGTATGCATAAAGAAAGTGTTGATAGATTATTCAATACTGTAATGCTGAATCGTTCGGTCTATATAAATGGTCAAAGGAGAAAAGTTATTATCATAAAATCTAGAAGTGAAAATTGATACTACAGTAACATCATGACTGGTAAATTTTTAAGAAACAATAAATGTTGTTGTAGTTTGTTGTTTAGTCAACTCTCCGAAGGCAGTTCTGAACCTCACAAGTGATATCAATTTGACACCACTTATGAGGCAACTAGGCCAGGAGATAATGGGATAGGATGACCAGTATCTTTACCCTTAAAACAACAAATAATACGTACATAAATAATACTAAAACTCCCGCCATCCCGGCCCATTTCTAAAATTCCCGTTTTTCGAGATTTTTCCCGCCAAGTGACAACTGCACCGAACGTCGACAGGCGACAGAAGGAGAGGGCTTGGTCTAGGGACGAGGAGGGTTGCCTGCTCGAAACCTAAGTACGCAGCGAACCTTAGTGTAGTCAGCCGGTGTGGGTTTGGGAATGCGTTTAGACTAGAGGATTAGCGCAATAGATCTTGAAAGGTAGCAATACTGGGTCGTAGTACCCAGGAGCGGCTCTACAATAAGAACTGCAGAGCTGCAGAACCGCCATTTAAATGGACTTGAAAAAATTAAAAATGTAAAACGTGCTTTTATGTAATCTAGTTCATTGTTTAATTTATTTTTCCAATTCATTCTCCTTCGGTTCGAGATTTTACTGTCTGTAGGAGCTTTGAACTGCTCGAGAATTTTAGCTGTAGTGTACTTTTCGGATCTGTGATCGGCAGTTCCTGAAGCTCAACGTAGGGTAGTCGGCAGCAGAAAACTGGTTTTCTTCACCGTCCCATAAGACTGCATTAGAGCTGCAACCGAAGCAGCTCTCTCCGAATATACAAAAGAACCGTCAACACCCTCATCTCTTTATCATGGGCCACGGACCACTTCCCTTCCCTCACTCTTTTCTCTTCTACTATCACAAAGAAATTGCTAATTTCTTAGATAATCCTATAATATGATAATAGGGGGAAATAAATATACTGTAAGTTCACAGAGCTAACGGCTTCGAAGCTGGGTACCTAGTTCTAATGAAGTGCATAGGTAGCAATACAACATGGGGGCATGAGCTAGTTACTCTGCCTGCCATAATAAAATTCACTTCAATTAAATTCCTCAATGTAAAAAAAAAAATACTCTCTTTATGACCTGCGTTAGGAGAACACGTAGGCTTCTGGACTACTGTATATCATTACAGTTCCAGTGTGTTATAGTACTGTGGGTGGTGTGTTATGATTAGTCAGTGTGTCTAAGGAAATATTTTATATTAAAAATGAATGAAATGAAAACCTAATCGACTAACCCTTTTCGAAATTAAAAGAGAAATTGCATGTTAACTTAAGAAATTAGGACGTCCTAAACAAAATTTAAATATTGAAATTTCTGGAAAAAGGCGAGGAAATCATGTAGCCTACTAGTCATTTTAATACCGAAATGTGTAATGGAAACGATTGGTTTTTTGCTGTGCTCATAAAAACGCTTTCTCTCCCACCCGCGTATTCTGTTTAGAGGAGAAAATACATGTACAAACACCGGAGTGAAGGATTTAGTTAATCTGACTAGAAAGCATGTGGGGCACATCTCCACTACGTGACTAGTTGTGGGAGAGGTGTAGCGCACGGATTGTTGGAGTACAATTTCGGGTGCACAGTCAACTTCGAGAAGGGGCTGTAATTACACGCGTTATCCGATTTGGATGCAATAAACAGCATGCGTTTGCTAAATACACTTTTTTTCATGCAGAACTGCAAACCTTTGTAACCGCGGGCCGATACTGGTAGTACCTCTCCCGAAATTCCATTCCACAGTAGGTACAAAGGAGAAAGTTAAATAAGATAAAGATGAGATAATAACAACTGATCATCATATGGTAGCAGTTGCACAATATTATCATTTAGGTTGCATTAAAAAAGTATTGATTATTAATTATCTTAAATAAGAAACAAGTAATTGCATAATAATAATAATAATAATAATAATAATAATAATAATACAAAATCTGCCCACCACTACCTACTACTACTGATTGGTGACCAGCTGGCATACAATTTAAATGATGTTCAACTACAGAAGATAAACGAGGAAACGGAAATGAACTAAAAAAAATTGTTCACTATTTGAGCCGTTCAGAGCAGAAGTGGTGTAAGTCAAAAATGGGTAATGAGGGTTAAAGTAAACATTCTGTAAAATACAGCACAAAGTAGCAATTAATATTCAATTTATTTAAACTATTAGTAGTCAGTGGATAGCAAGAAGGCCATATTAATTGCTACTTTGCGCTGTATTTTACAGAATTTTTATTTTAAATTTCATTACCCAATTTTGACTTACATCACTTTTGCTCTGAACGGCTTATATGTATAAGTAGGAAACGAAACTGTTCTTCAGCAATAAAAATTACTTCATCTCAGACGTTTTGTTAGTATTAAGTATTCATAGGAGAATAAACGTAACTAGATTAGATTAGATTAGATTTATTTATTTAACCTGGTAGAGATAAGGCCGTCAGGCCTTCTCTGCCCCTCTACCAGGGGATTACAACTATAACATGAACAATAAGATTACAATTAATATTAAATTTACAATTACAATTACAATAAAAATTAAAGTACGACAAGAATACCTGATTAATGAAAGCTAGACATTTTATCATAGAAGTTAAGAACAAAGAATATTTTTGTATTTACTAAATTACAAATTAAACCTACAATAACAAAATTCTATAGTGATGAAATTACCGGATATTGAGATATTTTGTGGTAGATTAAAAGAACTATTTACAAGAAACCATGTCTGAACGAGTCTCAATTACTGACCAAGTGCCTAGTAAGTTTGCGTTTGAATTGAATTTTATTTCGACAGTCCCTGATGCTAGCAGGTAGCGAGTTCCAGAGTTTACGTAATAAACTATAGAAGAATTGTTCCAAACTGGGGTTTGCTCTCTAGGACTAGAAACTATGATATAAATGGAGGATATCGTCAGATATGAAATGATATTACTAGCTTCGAGTAATTAATTAATATGACCTTACAACTTATAACAATGTTTTCATAATCTGATCGTAAACAAGGAAATATATTTGAAGTGTCATTCATAACTACCTTGTGCGTACGAAACTCTCAATGCTACCGATATCTATCTTGTGCGTGCGAAACTCTACTTAGTGTTAAATGGTGAGACACAGAACAAAAATTATGCCCCGGGTGAGGATCGAACTCACGACCTTAAGATTATGAGACTTACGCGCTGCCTACTGCGCTACCGAGGCCATGTCTTTCACACCTGGTGTCGCTCTATTTCAAAGAAGCAAACTGTGCTATGTTATATAACACAATGAAGTAGGAACTGTAGGAGTTCAGTACACCTTTATCGAAGCAAAAGTACGTAAACATAGCCTACAGCAGTCGAAGTTGAGTATTAATTCCAACTCAACGGACAACCAATAAACTCGATGGATAAGAAACTTTGGTAATTTCATAGAAGACGGGCACTTGGTTGAATGTAGCATTACCAACTTTTTTTTTACTTCAGAGTTAAATGTTAGTGATCTTTTAGTGACTTTTATATGTTAGTTCTAGGTTTTTTATACTAGGTGTCGCTGTGATTTTCTTTTAATTTGATTGGTTATAGTTGTCATTTGTTCTAGAATTTTCATTAATTTTGAATGGATAATGACGGTGTCAGTTGTTCTTGGTTGTTTGACGTGAGTGGTGGTTATATTATGTCTGATGGCGAAACTATTGAAAGTTTGTCATTTTATGATACTGTGAGAGATGTGTGAACTTAGAACAAAGTATTAAATTTTGTGTCGATTTTAGTTTAGTTGTTTCGCTGGTGAATAAGAATTGTGTTGAATGTTAGGAGAAAACTGTTTTTTATGTTTTTTGAAGGAACTAATTACTGAATTTTCAGTATAAGTTAAGGTGTAATAGGTGTTGGAAGAGAATTTCATTTAGTGTAAACACATGATTTATTTATGCGAAGTTGACTGTACGACAAAGTGTTGGTTCAGTGCTTTATTGCCTGGATAGTTTGTTTAAATTGCCTTAAAGCCTGTGTCATATACTTGAAGTGGTTGTCGTTGAAGACTTCAATGAGAATTGACGTCAATGAGAAATGAATTTTATTTGATAAGGTGATAAATTATGATTTGTTTTGTGTTTTAGTGATTTTTGGGGGTAAAGTGCGGACGAAAACTGCCAGAAAAGTACTGCCAACTATGAAGTTCGAATGCCACCAAACGCCAAAAATATCAAAGGTGAAAAATGAATTATATTTTAATTTTTTTGGAGGGCTTTTTCTCTTTAAAAATATAGATATATATTTGATTTTCCATCTTTTTTGTGATGTTTGGTGACATTTGAACTTTATAGTTGGCATAACGTTTTTGGAAGTTTTCGTCAGCCATGTTGGATTTTGCCCGTCTTCTAGGAAATTACCGAAACTTTTATTTTCGATATCTTAAGAGTTAATTTTAAATTTAATTTCTTGTAAAACTGTGGATAACCGTTACATTACACCATTATCAATTATCAGTATCTAAGGTGGTAGCATGTTTTCCTGCTGATCCGGAGCTGCATTCGGGCGTAGGTTCGATTCTCGCTTGGGCTGATTAGTCGGATGAAATTTTTCCGAGGTTTTCATCAACCGTAAGGCGAATGTCATGTAATCTATAGAAAATCCTCGATCTCATTTGCGACATATCATCTCGCTATCACCGCCTCCATTAACGCTAAATAACATTAATAATAATAATAATAATAATAATAATAATAATAATAATAATAGGGTGTTTGAGAATAAGGTGCTTAGGAAAATATTTGGGGCTAAGCGGGATGAAGTTACAGGAGAATGGACAAAGTTACACAACGCAGAACTGCACGCATTGTATTCTTCACCTAACATAATTAGGGACATTAAATCCAGACGTTTGAGATGGGCAGGGCATGTAGCACGTATGGGCGAATCCAGAAATGCATATAGAGTGTTAGTTGGGAGACCGGAGGGAAAAAGACCTTTGGGGAGGCCGAGACGTAGATGGGAGGATAATATTAAAATGGATTTGAGGGAGGTGGGATATGATGATAGAGACTGGATTAATCTTGCACAGGATAGGGACCGATGGCGGGCTTATGTGAGGGCGGCAATGAACCTTCGGGTTCCTTAAAAGCCATTTGTAAGTAAGTAAGTAAGTAAGTAATAATAATAATAATAATAATAATAATAATAATAATAATAATAATATTTATCGCCAGAAAAATACAATGCAAAGAAACTGTAAATTAACAAAGTTCTAGCTCTCCTCTGAAAGGGAGTATTCTCGTGTTCAGGGGAGGATTTTATTGATAATAAATTTGCATACATAAATAACATCTAAAAATTTATTAATAATTACTCATAACAAATTGGTTACATACATTCTTAAATTTCAAACTGTTGGAGGTAAATAGATGTGATGTTTCTTTATTAATTTGTTATAAATTCTAGAGCCGATATTAGTACTGTGGTTGAAGGCAGTGTTCGTTAAATACTTGGGTTCAAACAAACGTATTGTATCCATGCCTTTGGTTTTGTGTTTGTGAGTATATGATCGGAAATATGTATAACTTTTATGTAACCTTATAAACTGTAGTAACGCACTGATATAAATTTGATGTACACTACCAGACAAAAGTTTTAGATCAGCTGTGAAAACAACTATATACTTTATTTCAATGTACAAACACATAGGAAAAACTAAGTAAACCAATAAAATAAATATTTTCTCTCTCTAGCATTATGATATGATAGAATAATCGAAATGAAATCCCTGTTTTAATCACAAATCCATAGTTGTGATAGGTGATCGAAAACTTTTGACCGGTAGTTTATTTTCAATACTTCAAATTCTAAAAACAATTTTTCGGTATGATAATAGGTTTTTTAATGACTTAATAGTTGACGCAGCGTCGTTAAATAACCAATGAAAGAAACTTATTTCAATTCTTTTCTCTGCAGTTTGGGCTACGTGAATGATGTCACATCCAATCTACGCAAATGTTATAGAACTTGCGCGGTTACGTTCAAATATAATGAACAGATTATGCTATAACAAGCTAATAATAATTTATGGGAAAATGGGAAAGGGACGGCTTTCTCACTTCCTCTAACATGCTTCATAATACTAGAAAGCCCAAGTTTGTTTCAAGTACTTCTGTCTTCTACTATGCTTAGAAGAAAATATGCCTATCTGAATTATAATGCAAATATGAAAATGTTCATTTCATGCTAATTAACCACGTTGTATCAACTAGTAAATTATTTAGTGTCGGTGGAAGTGGTGAAGCAGTAGTAGTAGTAGTAGTAGTAGTAGTAGTAGTAGTTGTAGTAGTAGTAGTAGTAGTAGTAGTGGTGGTGGTGGCAGTCAGTGGTGCAAACTTGAGCTCACCCAATAATTCGTCATGTTATTATTATTATTATTATTATTATTATTATTATTATTATTATTGCTGCTACTACTACTTCTATTACTACTACTGCTACTAATACTACTGCTGCTGCTACTACTAGTATTACTACTACTGCTACTACTGCTGCTGCTACTACTAGTATTACTACTACTGCTACTACTAATACTGCTGCTACTACTAGTATTACTGCTACTACTAGTATAACTGCTACTACTACTACTGCTATTACTACTACTACTATTACTACTACTGCTACTGCTATTGCTACTACTACTAGTATTACTACTACCGCTACTACTAGTATTACTGCTACTACTACTACTACTACTGCTACTACTACTACTGCTACTACTAGTATTACTGCTACTACTAGTATTACTGCTACTACTACTGCTATTACTACTACTACTAGTATTACTACTACTGCTACTACTAGTATTACTACTACTGCTACTACTAGTATTACTACTACTACTACTGCTACTACTAGTATTACTGCTACTACTAGTATAACTGCTACTACTAGTATAACTGCTACTACTAGTATTACTGCTACTACTAGTATTACTGCTACTACTACTGCTATTACTACTACTACTATTACTACTACTGCTACTGCTATTGCTACTACTACTAGTATTACTACTACTACTACTGCTATTGCTACTACTACTAGTATTACTACTACTACTACTACTACTGCTACTACTAGTATAACTGCTACTACTAGTATTACTGCTACTACTACTATTACTGCTACTACTACTACTACTGCTATTACTACTACTGCTACTGCTATTACTACTACTACTACTACTACTACTACTATTACTACTACTACTACTGAGCTATTATTTATGAGACATATATTGTAACTTATACCTCAAGTGATTCAGCCCACTCAATATTTTCCAAAAGTTGGCGCCACTGTTAATTAAACATTATTGTACGTACGTACAGTAGTCATAGAGATACGCGGAACTTTCGAAGGCAGGGAGCAGAAACAGGATTTCGATAGTGTTCCCCGTGTTCTGCTTTCTCTGCCATCTTTCACATTCAGACTTGTTACCAATTGAGATGCATCACTAGTCGTTAGCGTCTAATATTCACCTAACCTGCTTCTGCACAGTAAGACTACATAAATAATTCATGCATGCAGAGGACAGTACCCCGCGGGGACTTTGCATACGCGCATTATTCTCGCAATCGCGTTAAACAAGAGGGCGGATTACTGATGAGCAACAGGAAGCCCTGCTCTGTCTCTGTTACGTGCCCATCTGCAATATGATATGTGATATCACTCTTATCTCCATGGTGCAACATATGTTGTTTGCTCAGCATATGATTGTTTTTCACTTCCTCATAAATGACATGTATAGTTCTAAAGGCGAGATTGCTCAGGTTCCGATTACGGAGATGGGCTCGGTCTTTATTTTCACAATATGGAGAGTGGAAGGGGACTTACTATTCGCCAGAGGTCTGCATCGGACGTTTTCGCTCGAGCGCCAAGTAGTTCATAGCATAATCCGATAAGTAGCGCACATGCATGATGGGTAAAATTGTCGCAAGCGATAAATCCTCGAACGGTATAAGCCGAGCGTTAGACATTCGTTCTTGTTACAGTGATGAACTGCGTAGTAACATCATAGATGCTTATCAATTCAAAACTTTGCAGTGTTTAACTAACCTCTCCATAGTACAACTACAAAACTTGCTTTAAAATGTAATATAAAAGTTGTACTGTAGGTAAATGCTTTTTTTTTTTCCATACAGGAGTGATTTTGTTTTTACCACATCTGATAGATGTTATTGGATGTAAATATAATTATTATAAACGGAGAATACAATCACGATAATGCAAGAACCGTATCAAGTTTTCTAGTCTAATAATAATAATAATAATCTCTAATAATTATTAGTGTATCAGTCTTTGCGTCTGTAACAGTTGTGCAGCATGATTATTCGTTTTATTATATTTACTGTGACGTTATCTCTGTACTAATATTGTTATTAATCTACTGCTATATCAATAATATTTTGTGCGAGATCGTGCGTATTTGCTTGATTTCCGCACAAAACCAATCCGCGGTAAGTCTAAAATTCCACATTCAGTATTCCCAACGTAACACACATAACAATTTCCCTCTTCTTACCGCTTAAGCGCCATATTCATTTTACTGCTTTAGCCTTTTAACATATTATTTTTAGAGACGTCTAACATAGTAATAATTATAAATTGGAAACTTACCACTGCAATTTCACCTAAATTGCAATGTTAATTATTGTTTTTAAATATTTGCAAAAATTAAGTAAACTCTACAACACCACAAAAGTTACTGCATTTGTAATGCAAGTAACATTAAGGGAAGCCGTGAAAAAATCAACAAGATTCCAGATGCCGATGTTATTACTGCAATATGTTATATAAATAATATTGTTAAAATATTAAAATGAAAAATAAATCATTACATAACCTTACCGTTTGTTTTAAGTTCGCATTTATAGACGGGGGGGAAAAAAAAAGACAGACGTATATCACGGCCTGCTGGAATATAGTAAACACAGAAAACATTTTATAGCAACAATTTTGAAGATAGATATTTTAGCTTTTAAAAGTTGCCGTCATTGAACAGAAACCAAGATGGAGATTTCATTGCAACTAATTAGAAATTCCTCTTTCAGGTATGAAATAAACGATCTTCGCACAAAATAATGTAAGATACACGGGCGGTATGTTTGTTTTCATGTTCTCGGAAATTAAAAAAGCTCAACTACGTTTCGATTTTTCAATCTTCTCCTCGAACATGAAAACTTTAACACACCGCTCTTGTAACGCATATTACTATTGTAAAACGTTTCTACATTGTCGCAGTATATAGGCGGAACACTATGTATGGATCACATTATATATGTGGTAAATCAAATATTGAATAATTATTAATTAGCAATAATAACTGTATATCGAAATTTTTCATACTATTTTATTTATAACTTATTGTTACTGTTTTGGTACGTTCCATTAGACTGTTCTATTAAATGTTTATCATAAACGCAGAAAATAAAGCCTTATTTTTAGCGTGTCAGCAAAACATACGTGTATCTTATCTGTGAGATGACCTTTACTGTGCTTCTATTTATTACGAGCGTATCACGACCGATCTTATCTCATTCGAGGGTGCGACAATCGACCGAGTTCAAGCGAGCGATTTAACTCCAATGCAGCACTCTGCTATTCGTATTTTCATTGATATCAATGATATCCCATGTTAACTATTCCTCTACGCTCAATCATTGACAATAAAATGTGAACTTTTTCGTAAAAAATAATGTGAAAATTGTGGGAGCGCTTTGGAATAATGGCTTACGTAGTACAAAATGAAGCAGGTAGGACACTACAGACAAAGAATGCCTTCTTTCCGAATTGCGTCTTGACTCAAGTCGACGATTTATTTAGCCTAAGTTTATTGTGAATTTTAAATATAGGCTATATATTTCTTTTTCCTTCCTTTCCCCTTTTTGTTCTCTTTATCAGCCGATGAATTTATTATCATAGCCTTTTTATCGTGAATTTTATTTAATTTTCGTATTTCTTTTCTTTTTTATTATTATTATATTACATTCTATTTTGATGTATTCTTCCTTACGTTTTCCATATTAACCATTTGTACTAAATGAGTTGCTTTCACTATATTCCAATGTATTTTACTTTCTTTTTTTCTATTATGCTATCTTTCATGTTGTTTAGTGTCGATTTTATTACGCTATTATTATTATTATTATTATTATTATTATTATTATTATTATTTGTAATACGTCAGTATTCTGTTCTTTAAGTTCTTGTTAAATTTTAACTGCTTGTATACTTTGTGACCTAGTAGAGTGTAAGAGAAGGTCCTATGGCCTTAACTCTGCCAGTAGAAATAAATAATAATAATAATAATAATAATAATAATAATAATTATTATTATTATTATTATTATTATTATTATTGTGAATTTTATCAAAACTTTATCGCAGGAGTAATGCACTTGAAATTGATAGCTTAATGAATTCCAATTAATCCGAGAAAACATCTACAAAAATCCTTCATGTGTGGCAACAATAAGAAATCGACACAAACTTCGTCAAATTTCGCTGATTACTGATTTGCAATTATTAAAGCCCTGTTAACTTGAAATGAAAAGGGTAGGCCTACTCACAACAAAGATTTTCTTTAGAAAAATATAACAGTGAAAACCGCATGTTTCTAGGGTCCTCCGTTCTCTCGGTAAACGTCAATAACTGCTATAGGCCGTGCCACCGTTTTTGACATGTGAAATAAGTAATGGGAACCTTAAGTGCGAGTGTCTAACCTTTGTAACAGTGTATGGACGATAAAGCTAACAATTGTGATTGGCAGATTGTTGATGTGACGTGTATTTAGGAGGAGGTACCGTTCTCAGCTGCAGTGACAACAGAAACTCATTGATTCGACACTGTACTCAAGGACACACCGCAGGAAAGTTAAGTGCGAGTATCTTATTTTTGCCGCAGTCTGGGTAGCAAGACCGACAACTGGTTGGCAGATTGCTGACGTGATGTTTATAGGAGGTGGTACCAGTCCCAGCTATACTATCAACAGATGCTCGCAGACTGTGCATTGTACTCAAGGACACGCGCCAGAAACGCTACTGTTAGCAATACACCGATTGACGTCCTGACGTCATCCCTCCCAAGGTTAGCTGAGATTCACCTGCTGCTGACTGCAACGCAACCCAGCACCACTCGCGCCTATTGTTTCACACGATAACTCCCGTGAGATTTTATCTAACAAACTTCATTCTTTTGTCTTAGTTCATATTTGCATTAATAGATCACACACACACACAAGAAGTTTATACGGTATTATACCTATGCCTTTTTTATGATGTAGGCCTACATCACCAATAAAACTGTTTTATAAACAAAGTGTACAAAAATGAAATTTGAGTTTGAAAGCTTCTTGTAAGAACATTTTGCGTTGAAACAAATAACAATTTTAGAATTAAAAATACTTTTGCATAATTTATTTTACTGTTCTGAGTACATACCTACATAAAATTGAATCGAATGAGATAATTCAAAGCCACACTTTTACCAAAAACGGTTTTTTGTGCCAGTTCATTTCTTACACAAATGGGGAAGCTACTAGTACAATATTAAAAAAATTTAATCATCAAATAACAGATATGTACGCTGAAGAAATTATGATACCGCACCTAATAGCATTGAACTCTCAACTTTCAATACGCTCTCCTGTAAAGTTTGTCTTTGTGGCTTAGGACTATATCATTCTCACCCCTTCAATTATAATTTTATAATAAAAATAATTGTTATATAATATAAACAAAATAAGCGATATCGAAAATTTCTATTTCAAATGTTCCTGTAACAACACTTTTCACTGAAACAAATCATTCATAAACACAAATATACTCGTATTCTGTCCTCATTTGTATGTATGTATGTATGTATGTATGTATGTATGTATGTATGTATGTATGTATGTATGTATGTATGTATGTATTTACACTGCGAGTGGGCAAACACCCGGTGGCAGTGGTATACACAATATAAACAATACACAATAAAATTACAATACACAATACAATTATACTATACAAATACAATTATACAATAAGAATACACAATACAATTGAACATAATAATTACAATTGATAATACATAAAATAACCTAATTAATAAGTGAACCTAATTTTACAATACAACCTACATATGTATAGGCCCTACATCAGTTTCACATTGGTACTGATAATAGTCTTTCACTTTACTCTCATCTCACTCACTGTAGTGGCATTATGACGCATTTCACTGACACTTTAGAACACATTTCACTGACTCTCTATAATACATTTCACTGACACTATAGAACACATTTCATTTACACTATAAATTATCACTGATCGGAACTATTCACTCACTGTAAAACCATAACTTCACTGACTCACCTCGCTTCACTAATACAACAGCTCAAATAAGACAAATACTCACACCCTCATGCATACTTACACACAGAACTACATTTAAGCTAAACATTTCTAGTCTAAGACCCTCTTACTCGCTATTTTTAAATAATTTACAATTCAAACCAAGGGAGTAACTCGTCAGGCTAAATAAATACATGTCACCTTAAAAAATTGAATGTTAAATGTCACCTTAATTTTAATTTACACTTTATACACAACTTTTTAAGTTATTCTTGAATCTCCTTAAGGAAGGACAGCCCTCAAACACCGCTGCAGGTAGGTCATTCCAATCATTATAGTTCTATTTAAAAATTAGAATTTACTTACATCCGTTTTCTGTTTCCTACATTTGATTTTAAAATCATGATCGTTCCTACCACAGTGCGTTGGCTTTTCTAACCGAGCCGCTATGTCTACCAATGATTTCTGACCTAGATGTGCAATGATGTTATTCTAGTTTTCCTACGTCTGTTTTCCAAAGTTTCTCATTTAAGTTCTTTTGTGCGAGATCGTGCGTATTTGCTTGGTTTCCGCACAAAACCAATCCGCGGTAAGTCTAAAATTCCAAATTCAGTATTCCCAACCTAACACACATAACAATTTCCCTCTTCTTACCGCTTAAGTGACATATTGATTTTACTGCTTTAGGCTTCTAACATATTATTTTAAGAGACGTTCAATATAGTATTAATTATAAATTGGAAACTTACCACTGCAATTTCACCTAAATTGCACTGTTAATTATTGTTTTTAAATATTTGCAAAAATTAAGTAAAATCTACAACTCCACTACAGTTACTGGATTCATGATACAAGTAACATTAAGGAAGCCGTGAAAAAATCAACAAGATTCCAGATGCCGATGTTATTACTGCAATATGTCATATAAATAATATTGTTAAAATATTAAAATGAAAAATAAAGCATTACATAACCTTACCGTTTGTTTTAAGTTCGCATTTATGGACTGGGGAAAAAAAAAGACAGACGTATATCACGGCCTGCTGGAGTATAGTAAACACAGAAAACATTTTAAAGCAACAATGTTGAAGATAGATATTTTTGTTTTCCAAAATTGCCGTCATTGAACAGAAACCAAGATGGAGATTTCATTGCAACTAATTAGAAATTTCTCTTTCAGGTATGTAATAAACGATCTTCGCACAAAATAATGTACGATACACGAGCGGTATGTTTTCTTTCAATTCTCGGAAATTAAAAAAGCTCAATTACGTTTCGCTTTTTCAAACTTTTCCTCGAACATGAAAACTTCAACATACCGCTCTTGTAACGCATATTACTATTGTATTTTTCATTTATATCTATATCTGTGTCTTTTACTTAGGTAGTATCTATTTGTCTGTTTTTTTTTCTCATTTTCCATTTTAATTTGTATTTACACTTGTATCTTGCATTTGTATCTGTTTCATATATTTTTTCATGTTATATGCAATTCTATGTTTTTTAAACGAATATCTGTACTGTCTATTGTAATTGGGGCTTTGCCCTGTTATAGACATGAATAAATAAATAAATAAATACTTAGAATAGGAGACTTTTTTCTAGCTTTTCACCGAACGACGAAGGCGATCTATTTGTATTTTGTATTTCATCAGCCATCTATCCAAGTCTTGTTTGAAATCGAGATGCAATGTAATGTAACGCATCACTTTGTCGACTATAAATTTCTTAGCACACGAGACGCTTGAAATGACAATTTTCTCATTCTAAAGAGTGGGAGCTTATAAATCTCTGTGTAACTGGAAGACAGCTTCTCAGATTCTTCGTTTTAATGTGTCTCTTCCGTTACTCCGTTATTGATGTCGACGTTTTAGATAAACTTGATTCCCCATTGCTTACATCTGGCAAAGATCTGAAGACAGCGCAATGTATGATTACAAGGGGGTGGATTTTATCATATTTGCATGTTTTATTCCTTAGTTGCAAATTATATGCTACCATTATATGAATGTATTTCAAGTCATTTGTAACCAAAGGTCAAGATATTTTAGTGCATATGTATGCATATTTAAGAGGTTAGGTACAGCTTACAGCAGTAAAATTTTGGAAATATTCAACATTTTTTTCTGCCATTACTGTATCTTGTACAATAATGAAAATTAGTATGTGTAAAACACTGTCCTTCTGCTATATAAAAAGATATTTTTACGTTTTAAAAAAAGTTTACTTCCCCCCCCCCCCTAAAATTCAGTTCATTGTGCAGTGATGAAGCGTTTCCCACATAACTCAAAAACTATCCAACATTCTGTGATAATATTTTTTGTGTGCATTTATGCATGTAATTTTTACAATATGATGCAAGATCATTTCTCTATCTTTGATAAATTGCCTCATAAAAAATAAATTCATTTTAAAAAATGGTCAAATATAGTATTTTCTTCTAACACAAAATAAAAAAAAAATTATTTACTAAGGAATGTAGTTGAAAGAGCATGATATTGTAAACATGAGTTTCAGCAATGAAATAAAAGAGAGAGAACATGAAAAAGTTAACAAGCTTTTAAGTTATGAGGGAAACGCTTCATCACTGCACAGTAAACTGTCATTTTGAATTTTGAAAAAAATATATATATATATTTTAATCGTAAAAATATTTCTTTCATATAGCAGAAGGACAGTGTTTTACACATACCAATTTTCATTATTGTACAAGGATACTCGGGAGGAAATTAAACACAGAATAAATATGGGAAATGCCTGTTATTATTCGGTTGAGAAGCTTTTATCATCCAGCCTGCTGTCAAAAAATCTGAAAGTTAGAATTTATAAAACAGTTATATTACCGGTTGTTCTTTATGGTTGTGAAACTTGGACTCTCACTTTGAGAGAGGAACAGAGATTAAGTGTGTTTGAGAATAAGGTGCTTAGAAAAATATTTGGGGCTAAGAGGGATGACGTTACAGGAGAATGGAGAAAGTTACACAACACAGAACTGCACACATTGTATTCTTCACCTGACATAATTAGGAACATAGAATCCAGACGTTTAAGATGGGCAGGGCATGTAGCACGTATGGGCGAATCCAGAAATGCATATAGAGTGTTAGTTGGAGGGAAAAAGACCTTTAGGGAGGCCGAGACGTAGATGGGAAGATAATATTAAATGGATTTGGCGGAGGTGGGATATGATGATAGAGAATGGATCAATCTTGCTCAGGATAGGGACCAATGGCGGGCTTATGTGAGGGCGGCAATGAACCTCCGGGTTCCTTAAAAGCCAGTAAGTAAGTACAAGATACAGTAATGGAGGAAAAATGTTGAATATTTCCAAAACATTTACTGCTGTAAGCTGTACCTAACCCCTTAAGGGGTTAATGCATATTTCAGCTTTTAGCGCATATATAAATTATAATGGAACTACACCGGAAAACGAGCTTTGGTCATCCAGTGCTCCTGATTTTTTACGCTTTATATAATTAACTAGTGGCTTGTGCAGCAAATGCTGCTGCAAACTAAGTTCGTTAGACGTTCAAATAAAAATTTTTCAGATTTATTTTCAATGAAGAATACTTGTCTTTTTGATAGTTATTTGCTTCCATAATAATGAAAGATACTCCCTCTGAGTGGATTTTTTAGGCCAAATACATTTTTCTTGAACCTATCCAACTTCAGTTTTTGAGTTTCAACGCGAAAACGCAAGTATCAATGTCAGGACGATAGCAGTAGCTATTGTCATTGTGGATTATAGAAAAAAATTTTTAAAATGTCAGGTTTGCTAAGCTTTCGAACAATAGCAATTTTCGTATAGCTGCTGCATGTAGAACTTGAAATGTAGAGCGTAAAATCATTTTGTGCGAGATCGTGCGTATTTGCTTGGTTTCCGCACAAAACCAACCCGCGGTAAGTCTAAAATTCCACATTCAGTATTCCCAACCGAACACACATAACAATTTCCCTCTTCTTACCGCTTAAGTGACATATTCATTTTACTGCTTTAGGCTTTTAACATATTATTTTTAGAGACGTTCAATATAGTAATAATTATAAATTGGGAACTTACCACTGCAATTTCACCTAAATTGCACTGTTAATTATTGTTTTTAAATATTTGCAAAAATTAAGTAAACTCTACAACTCCACTAAAGTTACTGCATTTCGTGATGCATGTAACATTAAGGAAGCCGTTTGTTTTAAGTTCGCATTTATAGACTGGGGGAAAAAAAGACAGACGTATATCACGGCCTGCTGGAGTAGGCCTATAGTAAACACAGAAAACATTTTAAAGCAACAACGTTGAAGATAGATATTTTTGTTTTGCAAATTTGCCGTCATTGAACAGAAACCAAGATGGAGATTTCATTGTAACTAATTAGAAATTCCTCTTTCAGGTATGTAATAAACGATCTTCGCACAAAATAATGTACGATGCACGAGCGGTATGTTTTCTTTCAATTCTCGGAAATTAAAAAATCTCAACTACGTTTCGCTTTTTCAAACTTTTCCTCGAACATGAAAACTGCAACATACCGCTCTTGTAACGCATATTACTATTATCCTACTAAGAGATATTGCTGAAATGATCTGGAGACTACAAAATTTTCTAGGCCTCTTATTTTATCAGTAAGTAATACCTTTTTATATTTCGTTAGGAACTGTAATTTTTGCGCTCTCTCGAGCCAATACTGAAGACAATGACACATATCAATATCTACACTACACCGCCATTAAGTATATGAATAAGACCCAACTCCACTGGGTTAATAAGTATAAAACTATTTGATTTTTAATAACAATATTATTATCTTACTTAAGTTTTGTAGTTATATATAGCTGTCACTCAGTAAATTATAGAAATGAAGAACTAAATTAAGATATTCTCTACATTTACTTACATAACCTCAAAACGTTTCACTTTCATGTCACCAATGTAGCATCAATATTATGTACAATTAATGAAAAATAGACGCATCATGATATTAACTATAATAATATTTAATTTCTAATGGTAATAATGTCATCAAACCACCTCAAGTTTCGTAGATTTGAATATCCAATACACAGCTGTACTCAGAAAATTATACACAGCACAATCAGTTTTTAATAACAAATTGAATTGAGCTCTAAATATGTCGGCAATCCTGCCTTCGTGTAATAGCCTATTGTTTATTGTAGTGTGTGTTTTGTTCTGAAATTCAATCAAGTCGGCCGTGATTCAATAAAATTAGTTCTCAAAACTGACAACAGATGGATTTTGGAAAATAGGAAAATTATGTAGGAAAATTGACATTTCAGTGAAAACTACTATTTTTCCTAAAAATTTTGGATGCCAGGCATGAAAATGAGGGATCACTCATTAAAATCCGTTCAGCCGTTTTCCCGTAATTTCCATTACCAGTTCAAATTATATATATATATATATATATATATATATATATATATATATTTAGTATAAATAAATATCAAATATCAGGTGGAAAGTGTTGCTAGAATAATGGAGAGAAACGAGAGTGCCTCGAGAAAAACTCTCTGCAACGTCTACTTTGCCCATCACAAATTCCATCACGAGTACGGAACCCGGACCACATGGATGAAAGATCAGCGCGATAACACTGAAACCACGGATACGGCCAAGTTCAGGTGGATTCGAAGCCAGGAATTTGGCTTTCACGCACTGCACCACGACTGATACATTTCTTGCAGATGCGCGGTAAACGGACATACGCACATCGATTTTTCTGCAGCGTAGAAGCGAGGGGAACATGTTTGTACATCTGCTTTGTTTACTTGAGGAAGAACCATATGTGAGATGACGTATTCACTCGTTTATCGACAAAGCGATCTGCCCTGCTTCAGAAGGTACATAGGCCTATTTCAATATTAGTTTAGTTATATACCGACACAGTTGCGTCTGCAGTAACAGGTGGTCCACCAACTAATCGCTGTGATCTCCATGGTGACATTTGCGCTGCATGTCATCTGCGCTGGCTGTTGTTGGGTGTATCGCGAACAGATAATAGCCTACTACTGTCATGTTGCTAAAATATGCGTACAGTTTCACAACAATCAAACATCAAGGATTGCATAGAATTAAAGGTTAGGTAGGCTGTTTCCTTTTTGCGCAATTCACTCGCCAAATTGCATTACACTTCAATTCAAGGCCTCGATATGGTAATGTTACGTGGTAATCTGTGCCGTACTGTGCTGCAGTTAATGTCAAGCTGTTTCATTTCATTTTCGTAAAAAATACATCCAATGATATACACGTAGTAGATGCAAGGCTTTGAAATAGTTTCTGCGCGTTGCAGTATATCTCTCGTGGTGAATGTGTATGTACAACTCTAAAATCAATAGGATGCACACACCTTTCTATACTTGTTGCATAAGCGTTACAAACACCTTCAACACAAACAGAGATTTCATAACGCGTTGTACTTTATTGATTCAGAACTGGAGGCTGGCTTAAAGTAAATACCTGACTGGTGATTAAGCATCGCGTAACAGTGTGGAGAGAAAATAGTTGCACGCCACAGGCTAGCGCCACGTTTTCCAGTTTATAAAGCATCGAAGGAATAGCAGCAGTTGTATTGTATTGTGTTGTATTGTATTGTATTGTATTGTATTTATTAACATTCCATGGTATTCATACATGCTTACAGCTAGAATATGGAACAAGTCAAAAAACTTAATACTATTATAAAATCTTAATTTAGAGTCACATTCTAGATGAAATACATACAGACGATATTTACAGTATAGTCTACTAGTACAACACATAGTTTTAGTATCAATTTCATGAAGTGTTATTGAATGTCATGAATTCACCTACAGAATAGAAGGCGTGAGAAATTAGGTACTTTTTTAATTTGGCCCTAAATAATCTTATGTTTTGAGTTTCATTTTTTATATCGATAGGGAGGCTATTAAAAATTTTTACTGCCATATAACGCACTCCTTTTTGATAGCACGATAGACTTGCCGATGGAGTATGAAAGTCATTTTTTTTTAGTGTATTTATGCTATGAACTGTTGAATTAGTTACAAGGTTTTCACGATTACATACGAGGAAGATTATTAATGAAAAGATATACTGACAAGCCACGGGCATTATTTGTAGTTTTTTGAAAATAGTCCTACACGATTTCCTAGATTTGGCACCTATTATTATTCTAATTGCTCTTTTTTGTAATAGAAATATATACTATCTGTGGAATTTCCCCAGAATATTATTCTAAAACTCATTACCGAGTGGAAGTATGCAAAGTATATTCTTTTAAGGTATTGGTATTTACTATCTTTTGCATAGATCTACTAGCAAAACAAGCTGAATTTAGTTTGGGGGTAATTTCTTTAATATGATTTTTCCAATTTAACACATTATCGATTTTTAAGCCAAGAAATTTGGTTGTTGTTGTTTCTAATAGGGATCTATTATTAATTATTGCGCTAGAAATTTGCGACGTTGAATTTGGACAGGATTTAAATTGAATTATGTTAGTTTTGTTACAATTTAATATTAATTTATTGACTGAGAACCAATCACATATTTTGGAGAGAGTTCTGAGTTTGTGCTGACAATACCGGTTAAAATCATAAACCAGTATTTTGCTTTTACTTTCTCGTTTTAAGAAATACCAAAAAGAAACAATGTAATGCTGGAAAAAAATCAATTTTCAGATTTTCAGGAAAACGCACATTTCCTAAGTCTCTTAATACCGAAAAAGCTTTATGGGCATGCTGTTTTAGTAAAGAAATGTCTTTTAAACTTTGGGGCGCATCAAGAGAATCCTGTATGAAAGTGGAGACGAAATTCGTACGAGAAAATATTTAATTTCACAATTGGGCAACACTGCACAACATAGAATGTCTTAGTAGCAGAGATATCATTCAGGGTAGTCGAGGGTGACTAATGCCCCCTTCCCTCCAACTTTAAGATTTAAAACTTTGTAATAATTGAGCAACAATCGCATTATATTTAAAAGCGGTATTTTGTGAACGAAAAAATTGTATTTGAAATCATTGCAATGTTCATTCATTTCATTCGTTCATAGTTTTCTGTCCGAAGGCAGGTCTTCCACTGCAAACCCAGCATTATCCAATCTTTCCTTCCTCAGCCTCCGCATACGATCCATATATCTTAATGTTGTCTATCATCTTCTGTCCCGAACTTTTCTCCCGTTCATCATTCCTTCCAGTGCATCCTTCAGTACTGTTCTCCAACCAGGAGATTAACCGTGAAAGGAATGTGCTTACTATTGCGTCATCTATTCGAGCGAAGTAGATAATATTATCGTTATAACGTCAGTTTAAAAAACATGCGCTCTCCTGCATATGTTATTTCCTTTATGGAGGGATTAAAAGATCAGGAAATTAACCGTGATCTAATTTTGTAACTAGGGTAGTATAAATATGTGTTTATCAGTGTTATAGTTTGTGCTTTGAGAGTTAGCCAATGGAGATGCGTGTACCCACGTGTGTAACCTTATGACATCTTATGTCATCAACATTCATTCATAGCATTACCCCGCTGCGTCTCATTCCCCTGAGACTTTCTCGTGGTTGGAGTACAGTAGGCAGTTTCTTTTTAGCCAGTGACCAAGCAAATACCCTGCTCTCTTCCTATTAGATTCACGCACTTTTTCTAGCACAGCTTCATTTCTTATTCTGTCTGTCTACTTCACACGCTCCATTCTTTTCCATATCCTAATTTCAAATGCTTCCAGTCGTTCCTCTTCACTTCTTCGTAATGTCCATGTTTCTGCCCTATACAGTGCCACACTCCGCACAAGGTATTTCACTATAATCTCTTTCATAGTTCATTTTCTATATATTCACAGAATATGCTCCTTTTTATCAACATATGTGAAATTGTGTGCAAAATTAGTACATCTACATATATGCCTTACTTTTGGTGGGCATATCTGACATTACAAATAAAGCATTTTGCATGCAAGCTACCGGCGTAGCACAGGCGATAGCGCCTTTGCTTGCTGACCCGGGGTTACGCTGGGGCGTGGGTTCGATTCTCGCCTGGGCTGATTACCAGGTTCCTTTTTTCGCGAGGTTTTCCCAAACTGTAAGGCAAATGTCAGGTAATCTATGGCGAATCTTTGGCCTCATCACATAAAATATTATCTCGCTATCACAAATTCCATCGACGCAAAATAATGCAAGTACAGTGAAACCTCTCCTTAAGAACACCCCCAAGATACGGACAATCCTCATATACGGACAGATTTTTATGTCCCAACTGAAATAATATAGAAATAATGATAAATTTAACTCTCATTTACGGACACTCTCAGATACGGACACGGACAGCTGTTTCACAGTCCTAAATTTTCCTTAACCTTTGACTGCGGACAGAACTTGGATTTCAAGACCTAGCGTGTTAAAAAAATGGAAAATTTATTACAGAAATTCCTTAACATGAAAGAAGACAAAAAGGGTCTCGTAGGCTACCACTAGCCCAGCCGGCTACCCCTTGTTAGCTGGAAGTGGGTGCATAAACAAAGTCATAAAATTTAACCTGTCTGATGGGTCCAAGGTTTCCGCGTTCGTGAAATTGTATTCGACACATGATAGGGTTAGTAGGATTACTCTCTTCACTTCAATCAGTTGTTCTGTTTCGAGAGACATGGCACCTGAACGTAAAGGTAAAGCTGAAAACTATAAATTACAGTACTGCATAACTGTAGACCTAGAATAAAATTGCATGGCACAGTACTGTATTTTCCTTTTTCGGTCTTATCTACTGTAGTTCAAAGTTGCAAAGAATTTACTTAGTATACTGTATTTAGAATTAAACTAACTAATATATTTCATTTAGAGCGTGAAGGGATACATAATGCATATTATAAATTTACTGTTAGATTGGGGAGCCTCCCTCCCAATAAAGGACACCTCCCACATGCGGACAGATTGTTACGTCCCTTCGATGTCCATAATTGAGAGGTTTCACTGTATCTTATAAGCGTCGTTACGGAACTGAATAAAAAAGCTTGGGGTAAAAACCGAAACAGATAATCCCTCATAGAGGTTTCGAACTCACTTCCGAACGCAGGGTGACAGAAAAATTGGCGAGAAAAAGGGAATATTTCGATGTCTTGTCCACATGTTATCCTCGTCCACCATTAATTCCACCTGCACGCGCTGGGATTTGAACCAGGATCTCCGACGTGGAATGTCTACACTCCGTAACCATTCAGCTGCCGGCAGTAACAAGTAATCGATAAAAATATGTTTGTGTTTGCGTAATGTGACAAATGTTGCTCCTGGCGCAGAATCGCAATACTGTATGACAGAATTTTCCAACATGCTGCAGTATAATATACATACAGTACATGAGTCTTAACGCACGCACTCACGAGGCAGACACATGCATTAGCATGGCGACTGACGTCATTGCCAGCTCGCTGGGAGATGTTAAAACGGAAATGTAAATCTGTGGTCATCCCTGGATGGATGTTTCACAACTTGAAAATTTGCTCAATGTGATTCGCGCTCGGCCTCAAGTAAACGTTGCGGGTGAAGCAATCTCTCATGCGAACCTTGAGCCGCTTACAACACGTGACCCCGTCGTAGTGACGCAATCTGCAGCCCCTACGCAATGTCACCCCAGCCTACGGTATCTATCAGTCTATCCTGATTTACTGCAGCTCGCTTATCGATGCAAATAGGCTAACTATATACAAAATAAAAGACTATCAAATTATAAATATCCTAAGAGCGTGTTCGTTTTCGACCGACATGAGCTTTAAACGATACTTTCAAATATCTGTGACAATTGTAAAAACCGAGGCGCGACAACCAATGAAGGGTCATGGCCGGCAGTTGGCCTCATGTCCACATGCCTAAACAGAGGTGGACGATCATACAACCAGAACTCAAGTATCGTGTGCTTAGCATGATTCCCTCCAGCCATTACAGCTGGCTCGCGTAACCGGATTTCGCTAGCTATCGCAGCTACCCAAAATTCATCACGATCCTGGGTGGCCACCGGTCACATACAATGGACGAAATTTCATGACAAACTTTTTTCCCCATTATTGTGACAACTATGACTGTGATATCTGTGTTAGGAGAAAATCCACGAACGATTAGAGAAAACACGGGAATTTTACTGGAAGCAAGTAGGTTTGGAAGTAAATCCCGAGAAGACTAAGTATATGATTATGTCTCGTGACGAGAATATTGTACGAAATGGAAATATAAAAATTGGAAATTTATCTTTTGAAGAGGTGGAGAAGTTCAAATATCTTGGAGCAACAGTAACAAATATAAATGATACTCGGGAGGAAATTAAACACAGAATAAATATGGGAAATGCCTGTTATTATTCGGTTGAGAAGCTTTTATCATCCACTCTGCTGTCAAAAAATCTGAAAGTTAGAATTTATGAAACAGTTAGCCTATATTACCGGTTGTTCTGTATGGTTGTGAAACTTGGCCTCTCACTTTGAGAGAGGAACAGATATTAAGGGAGTTTGAGAATAAGGTTCATATCAAAATATTTGGGGCTAAGAGGGATGAAGTTACAGGAGAATGGAGAAATTTACACAACGCAGAACTGCACGCATTGTATTCTTCACCTGACATAATTAGAAACATTAAATCCAGACGTTTGAGATGGGCAGTGCATGTAGCACGTATGGGCGAATCCAGAAATGCATATAGGGTGTTAGTTGGGAGGCCGGAGGGAAAAAGGCCTTTAGGGAGGCCGAGACGTAGATGGGAAGATAATATTAAAATGAATTTGAGGGAGATGGGATATGATGATAAAGAATGGATTAATCTTGCTCAGAATAGGGACCAATGGCGGGATTATGTGAGGGCGGCAATGAACCTCCGGGTTCCTTACAAGCCAGTAAGTAAGTAAGTAAGTATGACTGTGATATCTAAATATCTGTGGATTATATCGATCTTTTGTCACACTGATAAATATTGAGATGAAATATCCAAGTTCAGTGAAATGTGAATACGATTTCTTTAATCTCTATGGTGAATGAATAATTAGACGAATCAATCAACAAAAAAATAAATATAATAAATAAATAATGAAGTACCGTATATAAGTAAATAACAAATACTTGTAAGTAAATAAACAAATAAATATACAAACAAACCAAGGAACTAATGAGCGCGTAAACGAGCAAATAAATAAATAAAGGAAAACTGTAAAAACTATATAGGCCTATGTGTGTAGGTAGTTCTAAATTTATATTTTACGGGTAATATGAATTCTGTATAACATGTTTAAGTGGCAGCATTTAGTTCACCTGCCAGTCATGATGAAAGTCAATAAAATATATTATCAGATATCAACGTGTGAGCAATCGTGTGACTTGAAACGTGTTTCATATTCATAGCTAGCAAATATTATTTTTTATTTTATTGGGTTATTTTACGACGCTGTGTCAACATCTAGGTTATTTAGCGTCTGAATGATATGAAGGTGATAATGCTAGTGAAATGAGTCCGGGGGCCAGCACCGAAAGTTACCCAGCATTTGCTCGTATTGGGCTGAGGGAAAACCCTGGAAAAAACCTCAACCAGGTAACTTGCCTCGACCGGGATTCGAACCCGGGCCACCTGGTTTCGCGGCCAGACGCACTGACCGTTACTCCACAGGTGTGGACTAGCAAATATGTTGTAATTAAAATTTTGCAAGAAAGTGAACGAACGATTAGCTTTAAACCAAAATAGTTAAAAGTAATCCTGTCATCGTAAACTCCACTATTATTATTATTATTATTATTATTATTATTATTATTATTATTATTATTACGCTATTAAACGTATGCATCATACTTAATTAACATTTTGATAATTATTGACTACATATTGTTTGTTATATAGAATGCGTAACACATTTATATTTTCCCATCCTTTGAAAGCAATGCTCCCCGCTTTGTAAACCACTGCCCTCGGTTAAAATCTGATCATAAATGTCTTAACAATAGCACCACCGGAAGTTCTGTCACCCTATGATAAAATATTATTCAGTTCAATTAATTATTGATACTCGCTAATCTCTATCCTTTTTGTTCCTCGAAATCCTCTCTCCCTTATCCGTTCCCGCAGTGATTCACAGCTCGTCACGTGACTAACCCTCAGCGAAGGATGTACTACTCAAACAGCTTCTGAAAACTGTGTCGAAACTGCAAATAAAGTCCAGTGATCCAGTCGAAGAATGAATGATAACAGTTCCTGTTAGGAGACGTCGATTATCCTATCTGGAATCATATCACGATCACGTGATCATGCATAATCAACACAAAAGATATTACCTTATTATGCGGAGACAGAAACGGGGCGGTCTGGAAGTTGGCATATCGGAATTACTATCATTTGAATTGACAGTTCTACAGAATAGGGGAGTGCTACTGGCGCGGGGGACCCATATGCGTTCCCGACACTGTCTCGAACATAAGGACAAGATGTGAACGTTATCTTCTGTTCGTTCTCCTTTGTCGTAAGAGATGGCCTTATGTAGTGTTAACGACATGGCAAGAGATCCCGCCATATTAATAACTATTGATATCTTAGTGATTTTAAGGGGAATTTTCGTTTCTCAGGGAAATGTTGAAAAGGAAAAGAGAAATACTGAGCATTTTGCATAAAATTCTGAAACATTTCCTCGTTTCGGAATAAGTAAAAACAATTGTACCACTAACGAAACATTAGTCTATCTTTGGCAAAATAAAAATTATACCTTATTTTATTTCAAGGAGTGCAGTTCGGTGGCTCCTTTGAACACCCACATACTGTACAGATTTATGACTTCCTACACAAACGACTCTGACAATTCCATCCTGTCCCCTCGTCCCAACATTGCACAGTTGCCACAATCCTGGTGACCATCGAAATCAGATGACGGGATTCTTGGAATTCGGAAAAGATGCGACAACTCTGCCTCCACGTGGATTTGAGGGGAGCCTGTCAATTCTTCTTCACGAATATTGTGATTGGGTAATAAGAGGAGAAGACAAGATTTCCGTCACAGTAAGGAAGACATTTATTTATGACAGCCAATTAGTAGGTGGGCAGTAGAAGGTCTGTCGGCAAAGTCCTTTCTATGAAACTGCACTCCATGAAAAAAATAAGGTATAGCAGTAGAACCTAAGGTTTAGGTATATTATATTATATTAACGTAAATACGTTTTTGTTCCTAAGTTAATTTAAGGAAATACTTTGTTATCAAAGTCAGTCATACACTATTACTGTTAACAAGTTGCAAGCACTTTTATTTGTATTATAATTATTAGGCCTATATACGTACCTGTAATTTTCGAACTGTTTACCAAATCTAGAATCTAAGTATTAATTACATACTTAAAAAGACTATGGCTTCTAACGCACTTTATACACTGCATATCTCGATACATTACTTACATACTTACTGGCTTTTAAGGAACCCGGAGGTTCATTGCCGCTCACATAAGCCCGCCATTGGTCCCTATCCTGAGCAAAATTAATCCATTCTCTATCATCATATCCCACCTCCCTCAAACCCATTTTAATATTATCTTCCCATCTACGTCTCTGCCTCGATACATTTCTAATATTAAATTTAATGGGGAGGCCGAGACGTAGATAGGAAGATAATATTAAAATGGATTTGAGGGAGGTGGGATATGATGATAGAGACTGGATTAATCTTGCTCAGGATAGGGACCAATGGCGGGCTTATGTGAGGGCGGCAATGAACCTCCGGGTTCCTTAAAAGCCAGTAAGTAAGTATGTAATGGCACTCGTTTAAACGAGATGCAACATTCGAATTTTTTGTACGTTGTAATATTATAAGGACAATATACAGGGTGGAAGTGTAATAGCCTTGCAGATTTCCAGAGCGAATAGTTCATGTTGTGTGTAACAAAAAAAATTTAATATCATACTGATGGAAAGTTTATAGTTTTTTTCAGAAAAAATTTATTTCCAAAATGTTTAACAATCAAAATGTTTAACAATCTCTTATTGGGTAACTATCCCGAGTAGGATCGTGATTTTTATCCATATCGATAGGAAATCTAATAAAGAATAATTTATCCCTCTGGCGTATTTCAAATTTTTGTATAAATTTAATTTAGAAAGTCCCTAAATTCAAACCACTGCACGAAATGAATGCGTGGCAACGAACTACTGAAACTTCAAACTTAATTTTCTAATTAATCGTGCATTTAATCATAAAACGTAATATAGGTTTTCTATTAATTTACATGTACCTTATCGTCTCTTTCATATCTGCAAGGTTATTTCTCTTCCACCTTGTATGTTTAACAGCTCCTATCAAATTGCTACTGACGAGATTATTTTACAACGTTCCACGAAAGTTGGTTCTATCTTTGGCTTCAGGTGAACAGAGAAAGAAGTTGAGAAATCACTTCATCACCAGCTGTAGAAAAAGTTCATACTTCACATTTTCTGAATGATAGTTTATTGATTTTACTCTCATTTAGAATGATATTAGTTCATGGAATTGCTTGTTGAACACCTGTCAGGTTGCGCAACTTCGGCTTAACCCATTACATATAATAAATACTGTAGCTATTCTGTTGTAAAATTGACAATTAATATGTAATGTATTTATTATTATTATTATTATTATTATTATTATTATTATTATTATTATTATTATCAGTTATCACTATCGTCATTACTGTCTTTGTTTTCTTCCTTTTTTTTCTTGTATTAGCTCGATGAGAGCTCTATAATGTTCTTTTGACCCAATTGATCCTCTATAGGGCTTTAATTTAATTTGTATTATTTTCATCAGTGTTTGTATTTTTTGTATTTACATGTACTATCTGTTAGGATGGAAAAGAAGGCATATGGCTTAATCCTGCCAGATTAAATAAATAAATAAATAAATAAATAAATAATACTATCTGTACGGCCCAGTATCTATTATAACTTCCACAGGGTCAGTAAAATATATTTAGACATGTGTAATGACCACAACGAGCAAGATACTCTTCTCGTCTCTTCCTTTTTTCTTATCTGAAGATGGAAGTAAGCCCAATCTTCGAAACGTTGAGAAATCATTTAATCGGCAGGAATTGAAAAAGTCAAACCTATACCCCCTTCTAAATGCGCCACTACTATTTTATACCTATTTTAGAACGAAAATAAAACAAATCAAGTTCCAAATATCTATGATTCAACAGTGGGCACCATTCAGCACTCGTAAAAAATCGGACCGATTTATTCGTCTTGCGCTAACAGCACACCAAATTCCAACTTACCTATCCTGAAGAGGGACTTTTTGTACACGATGTGCTTTTCAAAACACCAATAGACAGTGTTTTGATTGCTTACCCGACCAGATACGTGGAACCACACCTCATCTGAAAAGAACACGAGTTGTGGATCGATTAAACCTTCAGTCACTGATGGAAAAATACCACACACTTTGTCTACTCTTCATTGTTTTTTAACTAAGCATTTTAATTACTGTGTGGTAAAATATCGTATATACCGGTAGAATAAATGAAATCAGAAAGATTACAGTGGACGAACTTAATCGTAGCCATCAGAATGTGTGTTCCTGATACAACGCCTCTTTAGCCTAGGAAGGACGACATCTCCTGCATTTTATATAAAGTCCGTTTTCATACACGTTTTAAGTAGCGGGCTTAAGGTATTAGTGTTGTCGGCTGCAACATGCCCAGCCGCCGAGAAGAAAAACACCGCGCGAGCGGTCAATACATAGCTATAATAGAAGTCCTTCATGTATCAAAATATTATTATTAACAGAAAAAATACGATAATTCCAAAACTAAAGCATTTTTAGATTATGAAAAGGCTTTTGATAAAATAAATAAAATATTTTGTTTAAGATTTTGCATTGAATATAAAATCCCTAACCAGCTACTTAATGCATTAACAGATATACAAGGTGTTATTCATGAGGAAAGGTAAAAAATTTAGGATACGATATCTTAGCCCATTTGAATGAAAAAGCTCATATGAACATAGTTCTGTTTTCGAACGATGGCGGAGCTAGATGCATTTTTTTTTTTTTTTGGTAAAACGTCTCGTCCCAATGTGAATCAGATGTTACCATATGCTGCTGACGTGAGACGAGGCGTGAGACAAGGTCCAGGTCGCAATGAATGACGTAACATTGGAATCTGCATTGTGAACGATGTAGATAAGAGCAGAGCAAGTGGATAAGAGGAAGAAACCGGGTGATGGGGCATTACAAATATCCAATCGCCTGCCCTTGTCTGATGTAATGACACAGAACCCGCAGATAACACAAATAGCCTACATTATCATCAATTCACAGCGGTCCAGTCAGCTACCTACAGTACAGTAGTTATACAGGTACAGTTATCGGAAGTGTCAAGTTGTTTTTCAAGATGCCTTATAAATTTTCGACTACAGACTACGCCGATATTGTGTATGTTTATGGTTTGTGCGATGGAAATTCCTTGTGTGCCGTCGCTGAATATGAACGAAGCTTTCCGAACAGATATCGAAGAGTACTTACTGTCTATGGGGTTGGATGAAAGACTTGGTATAGTAAAGGAAAGGGGAAACGAGAGGGGCGCTAATCGACCGTATTTTGGATGCGGGATAAAGAAAAGTTACGTGCAACTCTCTCGAGCGATGAGCGCGATTCACGCCCGAGTGCAACAGTGCATTGAAGCAGAAGGAGGTACCTTTGAAAATGTGCGAAAACATCGACCCCGACGTCTAGAATATTAGGTATATATGCATACATGAATATAAACTTTAAATTTACCCGTTATCTGTCTCTAAATGCGAGTTAGTACAATGGAATCTCAGAAGTTTTTGTGAAATCAAAGAGCCATATCTCCGTAACCGTTCGAAAACGGACCTATATTCATATGAACTTTTTGACTCAGAATGACTTTAGAATTCACATCCTAAATTTTTTACCTTTCCTCGTGAATCACCCTGTATACAATGAAAATATAATAGCAATGAAGAATAAATGAAAATCAATTACAAGAAGAGTACGACAATATTGGTTGTATAATTTCACCGTCACTTTTCAATATTGTATTAATGAAATTACAAAACAGTGAAAGGCAAACATTAATTAAGAAATTCAAATAAATCCAAGCACTAAGTTACCGACAATCAAATTTTACAGAAGTCAATTAAAACTTTGAGTGATATATTTAAGATTTAAATCTCTCTACAACGTACTAGTTAAACGAACTCTTTTATTTGGGAAGTGAATAATGGACTCTCAAACAGCAATATTTAAAATGAATTCAAGCTGTAGAAATGCGCTTCATGAAGAAACCGCAGGTTATACGTTATCGGATAGAAAAGAACGTGTAGAGATATTAAACAATTCGAAGGTTGGCACCCTCATATTAGATTAGAACATCTTCAAAATTACAGAACATTACATTGGATTGAAGATACTAGACCAGCGGTGACCAAAACTCGAACTGCAGTGATTACATGCGACAGACAGCCTATGAAGTAAGAAGACGGAGGAAAGGTACTTGGCATGAAAACTACAACCAGTGGTGGTTCCTGTACTAACATCTTGATCAATCCCGCGGATAAAAATCTCAAGCTTTGCTTTATCAGTAACGTCACTGCTGTCATCAAGAGCCAGTGAATAATATACGATTTTTCTTGCTTCTTTTTTTAACCTTCCTCTTGAATATAATCAGGAATTTTCTAAATTCTTCTCTCGATACTTGGTCGAGAAATTCGTAATTTTTCAAAATTAAAAAACTTCTTATGGACAAGTTATTTAAGCTATTTTAATCATTACTCTTTTGAGAATTTCTATTCTATTAACAGGTTTTAGAGCACGAGATATTTCAAACCCCATTAGGTAGCAGATTTCCTTACATTTATTTGTCATCTTTCTCTTCCCGGCTATGATTTAAGACATGTAAATTCCTGACATTTAACAGTTCGTTGACACATAATATTGAATTAGTTTTTCTACAATATTATTATTAAACGAATAACTAATAAATAGTTACTCTCATCTAATGATTAAGAAGATTAAAAATATCAATATTCATGCACGTACAGAAGAATTATAGAAACACCTACTTACTAGTGGTCAATAATAATAATAATAATAATAATAATAATAATAATAATAATAATAATAATAATACATTATTCAGCGTGGCAATTAATGTTTCTATATAGGCTTACTCCTAATTGAATGGTTGAGCAAAGTAAACATATTACATTTTGTCCGACAGAACAACAAAGAAGTTCTCCTTCTCATTCTTTACGAAACCACCTCTTACTGCTTGTAGAGTCAGAGTTTGTAGAGCGACACGATACCGCCACTGCTTGCCTTCAGTACGTGAATGAAACACACAGCAATGTACAGGGAACTCCTCGTACCCGTTTGAATGTCTGTGATTACACGATGTAATCACGGCACCCGCTTGGACATCGCTGTACTAGACCCTAACAGATGGAAAATTCAAGATGATCGAGACAAAATTCTAACTTACCAAGCACATGTAAGAAAATTGGGAAGACCTAAAAGAAGAAGGCAGGAGAGTGGAATAGACCATACTGCCTAATTTCCCGTCAGGAACACAACATATTCCGTAGATACCGTAACTGTTTTCAGAATTCTACTAATTCCTGGAGAAGTTAATAATTGTCTATGTTATTAAGCGCACCAAACTAAAAAAAAAAAGCACGTAAATGGGATTTAGTTTAGTCGATTGAAGGTAATTCTGTCGCAGTTGCGCCTACGGTCTTCAAATATGAATATGAATCTTGTATTCACATGACGGACGAAAAGATTTAAGGGAAGACTCCACTGAAAATCATGAAAATTTTTCCAAAATTTTTTTTTAGCTATTTCACTTATTCAGAATTTATATTTTCATACCCCAAATGGATTCAGCTCAATTCTGATTACAAATACTCGTATGTTTACACTTTTTAATTTAAGGCTGGAAGGGGGCGTGGAATTTAAAGAGCTGTCAAAATTGTTTTTCATCCAAGAATTATTTTTTAAAACTTCTGATTAGAAATCTAGTAACTTTTTGTTGGCTCCCTGAAGTTACTAGATGAATGTAGCGGAGGAGAATATTAATTTGCATAAATATTCATTTTATTTTCAAATCTATTTTTCTGTGTTCATTTTTGTTGATTCAACACCAACTTTCTTATGCCAAATATTAATCAATCTGGATGAAATTTTTACTGCAAGTATTTATGAGGTAGCTGCATGTTTCTATGCACTTATTTTGTGAGAAATGCTGCTAGTTTATTTTATTAATATTTTTCTTAAGAAAAAATATTAATAAAATAAACTAGCAGCATTAAGAAAAAAATATTAGTAAAATAAACTAGCAGCATTAAGAAAAATATTAATAAAATAAACTAGCAGCATTTCTCACAAAATAAATGCATAGAAACATGCAGCTATCTCATAAATACTTGCAGTAAAAATTTAATCCAGATTGATTAATATTTGGCATAAGAAAGTTGGTGTTGAATCAACAAAAATGAACACAGAAAAATAGATTCGAAAATAAAATGAATATTTATGTAAATTAATATTCTCCTCCGCTACATTCATCTAGTAACTTCAGGGAGCCAACAAAAAGTTACTAGATTTGTAATCAGACATTTTAAAAAAGAATTCTTCGATGAAAAACAATTTTTACAGCTCTTTAAATTCCACGCCCCCTTCCAGCCTTAATTTAAAAAGTGTAAACATACGAGTATTTGTAATCAGAATGGAGCTGAATCCATTTGGAGTATGAAAATATAAATTCTGAATAAGTGAAATAGCTAAAAGAAAAAAAAATTTGGAAAAATGTTCATGATTTTCAGTGGAGTCTTCCCTTAAGGCCGGTTCACAATAAACCGGGAACTGAAAGGACAACGAGAACGAGAACGAAAATATTGTTAAAATAAAAGTGTTTAAATGTTTAATAGTTAATTGTGAATGCTCACATTTAAATACATTTATTTTAACAATATTTCCGTTGTAGTTCTCGTTGTCGTTTCCGTTCCAGGTTTATTGTGAACCAGCCTTTAATTTTACTTCTTTCGTCCGACAAGCAACTTGCTAAAGTTCGTGCATTAAAAAAATAATTACGAAAAATGGGGCTCGTAATAGCATATAATAGCCTACCCGTGAGCCTTGGGCTATGCTACTCTCCTCGCACAATCTTATAATCTTATTAAATTACTGAACAATTTGGTATTTGTTTTCCTTGTAGTAATAAATAATTGCTATTTATGAATGAAAACAGGGCAAGCGTATGTCTTCAGCTTGACAGCTAGCTATACAAAGACAAAAATCACTGTAGTGCCACAACCGGATACTGAAGCCCGGGACCACCTGCGCGACACCGAACTCCAAATTCTGAGGCCATATGTTGTGTAACTCTTCCCTGCACGCAGTTTGCAGTTCTGCCAACACTTGACCTACTACCCGCATATGGAGAGGAATGGCAGCAAGTCACCCCAGTTAGTCGGCAATCAGCACATGGCCGGTGAACAAATACGTTTAAACTAATCCCATTCGAACTCCTACCTCACAGAATCTTTCAGGGATTCATTACTGTTCTTATAATATGTTACTTGTACTGAAAAATTCACAGAACCTTTCAGGGATTCATTACTGTTCTTATAATACGTTTCTTGTACTGAAAAATGTACATACCGTATGTTTACTTTCGTTCTATTATACTATGCGACAAGAAAATATTGTGACCTTACAAATATTTCATTTCGAAAGTTTCCAGTAGGTGATGACGATTAGCTAGTTGTGGCCAACTAGGAAGACAATGTATAGATAACGGTACATAATATACTAAATAAAAAATCAAAAGAATACGGCATAAATACGAGGCGCGTCCATAAAGTAACTTTTCCGCTCGTCCCACAGCTAGTAAACCATACGTTGCGCGAAGCGACTGCGTGTACGTGATAGAGTAATGTCCTGGCATGGCGCATGCGCTAGCGGAACTTCCCGAGTGCTTTCAGTAGCTTCGTTTCATTGGTTGAAGATGGACGCTCCTATTCCAGCTCCCGCCGAGTGTGAAGTGCTGTCAGTGATAAAGTTTTTGAATGCACAGGGCATACCGCCGATTGAAATTGATCGTCAGCTGTGCCAGGTCTATGGGCAAGGATGGTGCATTGCTGCTGTAGACAATTTTCAGCAGGACGCCAAAATGTGCATGGCGAGGAGCGCAGTGGGAGACCAACCATCATCACAGACGGCCTTGTGGAGCAACGCACCATTTGCTTGCTCATGACGTTAGGCCCATAGACCTCGAAACTCTTCTGTAAAGCACAAGTTGTCAAGCGTCTTTGACTATTGTACAAATGTATGACATAAGGGTATTTAAATCTCTTCTTGTGAAGTTTATATCCATGCCTTGATTTAAGATATGTTTGCAGAAGTTTCAGGAAAATGTCTTTATTTGGAATGAAGTGAAATATTATGTTCATTTTTTTTTACATACGAGGTTGCTGTTTAACGTTGTTCATTGTATAACACTGCGTACCTTTGTGGTACTATCGTGATTACGGGTCTTTTCCTAATGGGCCTGCATCGCTGCAACCTTGGTGAACCAAAAGAGATGGACTCTTTCTGTGAAGAATTTCATACTGAACTGGAGTTATACTGTAGTCAAGTATAAATGATGGCCTTCAAGTTATGTCTCGCAATTTAAAGTAATCCTAGATTTTATAACATACCGCTGTAAGAATTAGATCAAATTATGGCTGTACCTTTTTATGAATTTATAGTTTAAATAAATCATTATTATTATTATTATTTACTTACTTACTTACTTACAAATGGCTTTTAAGGAACCCGAAGGTTCATTGCCGCCCTCACATAAGCCCGCCAGCGGTCCCTATCCTGTGCAAGATTAATCCAGTCTCTATCATCATACCCCACCTCCCTTAAATCAATTTTAATATTATCCTCCCATCTACGTCTCGGCCTCCCTAAAGGTCTTTTTCCCTCCGATCTCCCAACTAACACTCTATATGCATTTCTGGATTCGCCCATACGTGCTACATGCCCTGCCCATCTCAAACGTCTGGATTTAATGTTCCTAATTATGTCAGGTGAAGAATACAATGCGTGCAGTTCTGTGTTGTGTAACTTTCTCCATTCTCCTGTAACTTCATCTCGCTTAGCCCCAAATATTTTCCTTAGCACCTTATTCTCAAACACCCTGAACCTATGTTCCTCTCTCAGAGTGAGAGTCCAAGTTTCACAACCATACAGAAGAACCGGTAATATAACTGTTTTATAAATTCTAACTTTCAGATTTTTGGACAGCAGACTGGATGATACGAGCTTCTCAACCGAATAATAACACGCATTTCCCATATTTATTCTGCGTTTAATTTCCTCCCGAGTATCATTTATATTTGTTACTGTTGCTCCAAGATATTTGAATTTTTCCACCTCTTCGAAGGATTATTATTATTATTATTATTAGTATATTATTATTATTATTATTATTATTATTATTATTATTATTATTATTATAAATATTGCAGAATGTGAGATTTTGCTCATGGGTTTACGTACAAGTCCCCTCAGGCCAACATAATAATGCATCGAACTTTCTGTCTCGGACAGGACGACTTTGTCTCGTATCGCTCGATATGACGGTGATTATACGCATTCTTATGAGGCTGCAACATATTGCATCGGACGAATGTCTGATACAGTTTGCTGCAGCCTCATAATCACCGTCACATCGAGCGGTCCGAGACAAAACCGTCGTGTCCGAGACAGAATGTCCGATGCAGTATGTTGCCAGCCTCAAGGAGAAAGTTTTTTTTTTATAATGGAAGCTGCTGTAATGAAGAGAACAAGCGTGGATGACCCAGGAGCCTTGCAACGGAGGTCAATGCCATCAAATCATAAGGTTCGGTAACTAACCGTTAAAGTACTCATTATATAGTTACGGTACACGTCAGTAAGAACTATTAAATTGGTACTGATGCATGCTCCCTGTTGTTTGCCACGAAATTTTACGCTTACTGAAATTTTAGTACCGGTACCATACTTTATCGCGTTATAGCAGTGTATTTGTTAGCGAAATATTTTAGGGCGTTTGTTTAATAAAGATACAACATTTTTAAAGTGTGTTGTTCTAAAGTATGGTACCCAAAGGGGGTTGTGTTGCATATGAATATTGAATACTGAAAATATTAGCTGAAACCAATGACAATTGAGGGGGTCAGAAGGAAAGGGATACAAGTGACATTTCTAAAAACATAAGTTAAGTGCATCCAGGACAAGCTAAAATATTTACAATTTTAGTGGCAAAGATATGTATGTTTTAATCACATCACACACTAAAATTGAAATAAAAAATTTCACGGAATTTACGAAATTTTAAGTACTTTCAACCACATTTTCTCACAAATAACTTAAGTGCACTTATATCCCTTTGCTTCTGCAATTATTATCAATTTCTGCATCAAAGGTTGAAAATCGAATAACGTACGTTTATTAAATTTTTAAACATAAGCAAAAAATTGATAAAATGAAATAATTGACTAAACAATATTTTACAGTATCAATGGATATCTACAATATATATATATATATACGTTTTAATTTTCTACATTTTTTCACATATACTTGATCAATGCATTTCTCATGTAATGGGGAAAAATACTTAACAAATTCTATAGGCATCAGAAGATGCTAAAATTTCACGGCCACTGAACACTAGAGAGATAATTTTTATGTCATTGAAAATCTGAATCACCTGACATATGGAACGAAATATGCACAATTTTGCATGCTGTAGTGCTCACTGGCAACTAAAGTTGCCACATGATTTCACAGCACTGTGGGATATATCCATAATAAAACCATTGTCATAATCTAGCTTTAAAGTATTAAGTAAACATTCTGAAATGTATTTTAGTGAGATCTGAAGTAATTAAGTAAGATTTAACAACAGTAATTTAATTATATATATTCGTAGATATATTGATCTTTGCGGACGACCAAGTTTTAATATCCAGTTCTGAAAATGGGGCACAGAGGACTCTATTCCAATTAAATAATATAAGTAAAAGTTTTAGCTTAAATATTTCAATTAACAGAACAAAAGTTTTAGCATTTAGAGGAGCAGATGCATTAAGAGCCAAAATTGTCTTGGAAGGAAAAATTATTGAACAGATAAATTGTTTCAATTATCTTGGGTGCAACATTTCTTATATGAAGAATGAAGATATTCAAAACAAGATTAATAAATTCAGCTATGTATGCGGTGTCATTAATAGATCCCTAAAAAGTACTAGGAAAGAAATAAAAATTAAATTTTATAAGGTAATGGCAGTGCCAATGTTGCTTTATGGGTCTGAATTTTTTATCCTGACTAAAAAAGAAGAAAGAAGAATAGAAGCAGCAGAGATGAAATTTCTAAGATCTGTAGCAGGTTACACCTTATTGGATAGGAAAAGAAGTGAAGATATAAGGTGGGAACTAAGCATTTTTAAATTAATAGACAGAATAAAACAATATAGAAACGATTGGAAACAACATATACAAAGAATGGAAGCAGACCGCATACCAAAACTGATGATGAACTATAACCCAATAGGTAGAACAAATGTTGCTAGACCGAAAACAAGATGGGCTCAACAGTGTTAAAAAAATGAGACCGGAACGAGCCTTATAAGGCTTAATCCGTGATGCTGATGATGATGAATTTAATTACATTTTAATTTCATGTATGTAGACACACTCAAAATCACTCCAGAATTTCGCGTCTACACTCCACAAGAGTTTGAAATGAAGGATTGTGCCTGAGATGACGGGAACATATCGTCGTTGTTCCTGCAATAACTCCTATGTGCAAAATATAAAATTGTTCAGTAGGAAGGAAAACATATTTATTCATTCTATGGCAGTAGTACATAGGAGATTGTGAATTCTTACATTTTCGAAAGAAAGAAATATAATTACTTATAGGAGATTTTATTATTTGCTGTATCACTATTTGAGTTATTTAATAGAGCAAAAATCTGAAAAGTTGCCACTGAGAACTAACGAGTTAAGCCAACATAAGATGGTAGTATCGTTTCGAGATTTTCCAAGTTCCGCTCGTAAAAGTTGAAGGGCATTTAATGCAGGTCATGGTTGCTATGTTACGTATATTACCAATTCACCGCTCATAACTACATCAGTAATTTCTCAATCGAACCTTGTTACAATTAACTGACATGAATCATCCTATAGAGTAAACACATCACAAAAGAAATATTACTTACAGTATATATTATTCATTAAGCTTATTTTTCATCATAGCGTAGGCCTATTGGTATTTGTCTTATATCATAACCATATTGATTGTATAGTCCCGCGCCGTGACGTCGCGGTCTAAGGCATCCTGCCTAAGACTCGCGTTATGGAATGAACGCTGGTTCGAGTCTTCATGGGGGAAGAAATTTTCTCATGAAATTTCGGCCAATGTATGGGACCGCTGCCCACCCAGCATCGTGTTCATAGAGCCCGGATTTATATTTATTTTTATTTATTTATTTAACTAGCTAGCTAGTGAGTACAAATTACATTTATAAAACAAAAATGTTTCTAGCCACTACCGTAAGAGCCAGGCTCGTGTACGGTGTGGTCAGTGAAAGTTAATATGGTTAATATTGTACTTTTTCTTTAAAATATTATATTAATACACATATTGGCAAAGATAATGCACTTCTGAAGACTTTTGTCACATATTACGGGGTAACATGAGCACCTAACAAGCATACCAAACGTTTTATGGTTAAAAACAGTTAAGTGCCCAAGTACCCTAAAACCAGAGCTATTTGAACGTCTAATAATTTTTTTTTTTAAGTTTGTGAAAGATATTTTCCAATTTTTATTTTTTATTTTTTCTGTTTTTTAGTAGTTATTTTACGACGCTTTATCAATAGCTTAGGTTATTTAGCGTCTGAATGAGATGAAGGTGATAATGCCGGTGAAATGAGTCCGGGGTCCAACACCGAAAGTTACCCAGCATTTGCTCATATTGGATTGAGGGAAAACCCCGGAAAAAACCTCAACGAGGTAACTTGCCCCGACCGGGAATCGAACCCGGGCCACCTGGTTTCGCGGCTAGACGCGCTAACCATTACTCCACAGGTGTGGACTCCAATTTTTATACCAGCTATGTAATCTTGTAGGCCAAGTAGGTGCAGTGTATAATTTTTAATCGCTCTAATATAAAAGTCCCATATTTTACACCGAAAAGTGTGCTAAAAAGATGTCCAAGTAGCCCCACTTTACGGTAGCTAAATTATTTTCACTGGCGTAGGAGAAACAGATGCATACTCTTCTTAATCACAGGCCTGACGAGTTTCAAGACAGATCTGAACTATGTGTTTACTAATATTACGTATTGCACTTATAGACAGAATTAGAATATCCAATAATAAAATGTCCTTGCAAGTGGATAAAATTTTTCTCGAATGACGAAACTCTTGCAATTTGTATAGTAATACCATTGTAATGAATCTTACAGTAATCTTATCCACGTAGTTTAGTGCTAAATATTTCCAAGAGCTATCTCTTAAATTAATGAACAAAATAATAATAAATGATAAGTAATTACATTAGGACGCCTTTCACATCAGAAACGAGAACTGTTTAAAATGTCAGTCATTTCTCGAGGCTCGACTGTTTTGATATAATTACAGCAACATGACACAATCTCGCATAAGTCCCTCACTGCATTACACAATAAAATGTTGTTATATCCTTACGGAGTACATTCACATACGAAAGGAATTTACTGCTGTCACATCATAGCTCTAAACCGATTGAAAATAATCGTTACAAAGGTCAATGGGGTTTTATACCTTAAGAAACGACCTACACAAGGAATGGTAACTTCACATAAGAATTGCATAAGCCAATTATAAGGGTAGCATTCGATATCCTACATGATGGTGCAATTCTAGTGCAAGTCTGGGAGTACTATCTATTAATGCCGAATGTTGAAACTGTCATTTGGCAACAGCTTTTACATATATGGGTTCTGTAAAATTGGCAAGGTCGATCTCGCAATACGAAGCAGGCTTTATCATATGAAGAAATTGATTACTAAGATGACAGCGGTGATTTAGGAGCCAGGTATCTGAGCCTTAAAAAACTTACCCTTGACAAAGCCAGCTGTGTTTTCGGAATGTCACACACGGCTATTTTTAAATACTGAGATTCATCCTCAAAGCATGATTCACCATGTCTCACTTACCTGAAAAGAGAAACAGAACAAGGGTATGTTAAATGCTCTACAAACAACACGTGGCACAGAACTATGCTCATGACTAATGTTAGGCCTACAGTTACATAAATTAATGTTAAAATTTTTAATTTCCTAGATGAAAAAATATATAAAACTACTGACAGTACCAACCGTAAAAAAATAAAGAATTCTTACATAATATTGCAAATAATTACTTAAATATCACTGAATTATAGAAAATAAATAGATGTAATTGTTCATATGGTTCAACTTCATCATCATCAACATCAGGGTTTAGGCCAAAGTAGGTCGAACTGGTCTCTCCATATGGATGGTCGTTCCTGTAATCTCTTGCCTGTAGGTCTGTATTTTTTGTATTCTTTTAGGGATTCGGTGATCTTCCATTCTTTGTAATAATATTAATGGTTTTATTTAGCGTGGCAGAGTTAAGACCGTAGGTCCTTCTCTTGCACCCAACCAAGATTAAAAATTGCTTACAAAGTTGAACACACAACTGACTCGGATTTAAGTAATTATAGCTTGCGCAAGAAACGATTACCGAAAACCAATGGTGGCGTTGCTGTCTGTTTTGACGCGTGTATGTAGGCACGCCAAGGGGGCGAGAGGTGCGAGCCGATGGAAGTACTGTCTCTTCCAAGAAGATGAACAAATGAGGACATCGCTGTGGAAATAAAGAACGTAGCAAGAGAAAAATTCGAAGCTAATTAAACGCGCAACATATGTTTACGAATGAAATAATAATACCGTGCGATACAAGACACGTATTCACATGCAATGGAACAAACTAAAGTCGTAATGTGACTATCACAACACAAGACTGATTCTATCGATGCCATTTCTCTTCCGACTGTACTCTTGAATATCATTCAAGCTATCTCGTGACCTTTCCTGTCGCCCGCTCTTCCTTATCGCATTGTTTGATTCGCATTCCTTCCGTCGGTATTCCGTGCTTGCGAGACCTATACCAGACTTCGGTCCTGGGCACAGAAACGCATGAAGTTCAGAACGCACGGGCTATAGTGTTCTGTTGGTCGAGTGGAATGGGAGATGAAGAGCGCCGTTACTTCGTGTCTCAACATGTAAACAGTCCGTCACAGTACGGCACAAAATATATTTCACCCTGTACAGATGCAGTATATACAGTACAATCCTAGTGTAGACAATAAATGTCTACCATTAAAGTATTAACGTGAGTTGTAACCTTCAATCAGGTGTCCCTACGCCGAAGCCTGTTACACGTACCGCAGCCAAGCAGCAATACACACAACGGTAATGCACATTACGGACCCACCTGTGCTGTTGCAGTCGGGTGACTGCACACTGGTCCTGCAAATTTAGTATATGTAACACACTGTACTTGTGCTATGTGAAAAAAAATATATATATTTTTTTTACGATTAAAAAAAATTATTTACATTTTTTGTTTCAATATTCATTTCACTGTGCAGTGATGAAGCGTTTCCTACATAACTATTCAATATTCTGTGTTGAAATTTTTTGTGTGTAAGTTATATATGCCTGTCATATTTACAATATGATGCAAGATCACTTCTATACCTTTGACAGACTATCTGATAAAAAGTAAATTAATTTCGAAAATGGTGAAGTATCAGTATTTTCTTCTAACACAAAATAAAAAAAAATATTATTTATTAAGAAATGTAGTTGAAAGAGCATGATATTGTAAACATGAGTTTCAGCAATAAAATAAAAGGGAGAGAACATGAATAAGTTAACAAGTTTATGAGTTATGAGGGAAAACCTTCATCACTACACAGTAAACTGCAACCATTTTTAATTTTGAAAAAAAAAATACATATAAATATATATTTTTTTAATCGTGAAAATATTTTTTTCATGTAGCAGAAGAACAGTGTTTTACACATACCAATTTTCGTTATTGTACAAGATACAGTAATGGAGGAAAAATTTGAATATTTCCAAAAATTTTACTGCTATAAGCTGTACCTAACTCCTTAAATAACTTAAATAGTGATACAGCAAATAGTAAAACAATTATTAATTCAACTGCTGGTCTCTTATTAAAAATAGGTTAGCCTTTTTTGTATTATTTGTTGTAATAATATGAATGTTATAATACTTCTTGCATACAATGTTTTATAAAAAACAGATTTATTTCTATGGTCAATATCTCGAAACAGGTTTTTGGCGCTTGGTCTCTTATTGCATAACTCCGTCCATTTTATAAGTAAATTCGGCGCGCACTTGCCCGTAGCGAGAGGAAGTGGAGTCATTGGGTGTAGTCATAAAAGTTACATTGGTTCACGATTTAACTACCCATACTAATAGCATTAGCATTCGGTGCGGTTCATAGCTTTCTTACAGTAAGCATTATCATCTTCTGCTTCACCACTGATCCTGGAATGGGTGTCTATACTCTGTGCGGGAAAAGATGTATTCTACGTCTAAAAGATGTTTACTGGTTATCTCAGAGATGACAGATTCAGACAGAAACACGAGATACTTCTAATTCCTTCTGTAGGGGCGTGAGCATTTATAACTATGATGTCGCACCATCTATCCTTAAGTACTAAATATGATAACCTGTCACTGATAAATTCGACCTTTTTACTGCTGATTTTATTCTTTTATGAACAAAGAATCCTGTTCCTAATTGGTGATTATTGTTTCCTTCCCCGTAATACAACAAGTAATCTCCTATTTGTGATATGCCATTCCCAGCTAACCTAACCTCTTGTACTCCCACGAAGTCTATTCTATATCTAGCTAGTTCTTTAGCTACTAATGTTACCCCTCCTGTTCTATAAAGACTAGTTACGTTCCAAGTGCCAAATCTCAAAACCTTATTCCTTTGCTGTGGTCGTGCCAGAGAATCAGTCCTATTCCGAGGCTTATTGTATGGATTCGTAACAAGCTGTTTTTTTTACGGTGATGGATTGTTAGCCCTTCGCCCAACCCCCATGCTGGAGGAATAATAATAATAATAATAATAATAATAATAAAACAAAAATATTAACAATAATAAAATAAATACTAAGACTGATAAAATAAAATACAAAACCACTTAGCGAGAGTTGACACAACTTATATTAGCATATAATAACCAGAAAAAAAATAACGAACTCGAAAATCAACAAAAAAAAGTTCGTTGTATCGCAGACGACAGCAACCGCCGTATTGATATTGTATTATGCATTATTGGTAGGAGGGGGAGCCGAAGGTCTACATGCTGACGTTCTCTTCGAATCTTCTATCATACAATCATGGGAAGTTAATGCTGAAAAACAAAGTGTCTACGAGTCAAACTGTTCATTATTACCAGGATAAATACAAATAATACTGAAATAAATTAATCAAGTTTCAGTTATAGATCTTCCCTTTGGTGCAAGAGGTATCATATCAAAATATTTTATGAATGGCGGGGAAAATATAAATTTTAAGAACTCTCTAGTGACAGAGATAGTGACAAGTACAATCAAGTGTATCTGTGACGATGTTAAGAAACCATTTATGTGGAAACATGCACTGTTATTAATTAAGAAAATTATCTATTTATATTTATTACAATATTTTATCTCATAGGTTACATGCATCAAATAAATACAATAAATATTAGTCACATATAATGCTTGTAACACTTAAAATAATAATAAAATTAATCAAATATCATACAAACATTTTCACTTTACTTTTAAACTTAAGAATGTGTAAATTGCTTAGGTCTGGATTATTTTTCAATACTGAATTGTATAATCTTGGTCCATGTTTAATGGTTATCTCACAGATGACAGATTCAGACAGAAACACGAGATACTTCTAAGTCCTGACGGGATGGTGGTAAAAATTTATCTTTTTTTTTTTTTTTTGAAAAGCTTCTTTTTATTCACCTCCAAATCATGACCACAGTCATCTCATTTGAGACATAGGAACACACAATGTTCGTCTATTTTCGAAATAGATCAAATGTGTTATTATCAAAAGCAGAAATAGTTGCACAATTTTGTGATAATCTAGCCGCTATTACGCAATATTACGGAACAGGGAAGTTCACTGCGCGGCCATGGTATCGATCCGCAACACTGCGGTTTCCGGAAGCCACGAGTTCGTCTTCCTACTAGAGCAGACGTTTTCCTAGAACGTAACCCGTGTATTGATTACATAGAACACAGAAATTGCAATATAGTATAATTCAGGTGGCTTTCAAAATGGATTGAGAACGGATTGACGACGATGAAGATGGCGATGACGACGACAACGACGATGATGATAATGATGATGATGATGATGATAATAATAATAATAATAATAATAATAATAATAATAATAATAATAATAACAACAACAACATTCAGAGTCTGACGTGTATCACCACAGTCTACTATATACGGTCACGAAGCTTGAGTTTTGAGGGTGCTAGAAACAATAGACTGTGCCGGGACTATTTCGCATTGCCTGTAATGAGCCGATATTAGCGATCCTAGTGGTGAGCAACTACCTAATGTTTGCATATTTACTACGTATTGAACTTCGTGACTGTATATACTAGACTGTGGTATCACCTGGAATTGGCACGTCCTGTTCTACTCTTCACCCTAAACTTTAATTCTAACAAGTAATTAGACCCCTTACTTTCCGACACATATTTTTCTTCTTCAATTTTCGCCACTCTTATTAATAATTCAGTGATATTTCTGTTTAGTTACTCTCTTATATGTATTTATGTGCGTGTATGTATGTATGTATGTATGTATGTATGTATGTACGAGGAAGAGTAAAAAGTAACCTTAATATTTGTTTTATTAATTGAATATGTACAATAAGACTACAAACACTTCATCACTTTTCAACATACAGTAGAATCCCGCTTATCCGTCACACTATTAACCGATTGACGGATTATCCGAGTCTCGCTTCTCTCTCTCTCTCTCTCTCTCTCTTTTTTCGTACAGAAATATATGAAGTAGGCCTACTACTTTACGTTATATTAGTACGTATTTTTTCTAGAGAGTGTTATTGCATGCCTTTTCACTTACACAGTATGGTCTACTCAACCTCTGTATAAAATGTACTCCAAAATGTCAAAAGAAAACTTGTTGTGCTAAATATCGAAAAAAGTCCAAATAATTGAGTAGTTTGGGGAAAGAGAAACTGTTACTCATCTCGCATCAGAATACGAGATTAGTGTTACAACTATGCGCGATTTAATAAAAGATCAAGGATTGAAGTATATAAAGTATGTAAATCTACAGCTTGGGACCTCTACAATTCCTATCCTTCCGCTGACAGCCATTACAAGTAGTTTCCTTACCCCTTAAAAACCTTTAGTTGACAACCAAACTTGAATGAGTGAACTTCTGATCCAATACCTTTCAAGTTAAACACAAGATCACGGAGAAAATTATGACAGTACAAGTATTGTTCACTTAATTTACGAAAATATTTTATAATAAGGATTATACGATTTTTCGATTAACCGTTCAGTTCACTCCATTCATTACTACGGATAATACTGTAGTCCCCAGTACGTTCAATGCAAGTATTCCTGTTATACAGGGACATCATTTTATTTTTACTTCAATTTTTATTTTACCTGAGATTTTTAATGTACTTCACTCCCACCCCTTCTACTGATGAAGTTCAACCGTCCTCCATACAGATCCAAGACCGCATATACAGTCATAGTAGCCTTACGGTCATAGTAAACAGTACGTTCCAAAAATATGTTCGCGTTTTCCAGTGACGAAAGAGCTTTCAATATTGAATCATTTTCGCACAGGTACTGTCGTCCATTTGCCTACGTCGTATCCCGGTTTCCCCCCACCAGCTTTTATTCGCCAGCTAGTGGCTGGGCTGTCTTAGCTCTTTTCTGAGAACATTCATTTCTGTTAGGAATTGGACGTCTACCTAATATTATACTACTATCTAAAATAACTTAAATAAAAGAGCATCGTTAAGTAATTAACTGTCACGTGATTTCTTCCATTTCTACGACCCTACAACATAACCACTTGGACGGACAGTAGATAGTATGTCTGAGTAATTTTATCTTTTTGGATCGGGCAGAAGTGAAGATTGAATTTACAGTACGTAAGGTACTCTTTTATAGAATAGGTACAGAATTATTTCAACATGAGTTACTAGTACGAAGGACGAAACTGACAATTGGAATTAGATGCAATAGTCTTTAGTGCGATAATATGCACAAAAGAACTGAAGCCTGTATCGAAATGAACGGCCACCATTTTCAAAAATGTGTTTAAATATTCATATTATGATTATTTTTCAATTTAACTTCTTTCTCTATGTTGTACGCTAATGTGCTGTAGACAGTATAATATACACTGCATAATGAATACGTTCGCATGGATAACTCAGTTCGTGAGTAAAAACAGTACTGTATTTTGATTAAACAAAAATCTAATGAAAATTATCGAACTCAAAATCGCGATATTTCCTAGTTTACGTAAATGGATGAAGTACTTTTCTTCCCTCCTATACCTAGTAGAGTGATTTGTTTGTGGTTTACGCCAGTATCATCGAATTACAGTCGTGGAAGGGGATAGCGAACGGTGTTTCCGGTTCTCTAAAGGTATGGCCAGGCTAATATTAAAAATGTTAGTAAAAATAAAATGATGTCCCTGTACTATGTTCAATATTCATATTTATTCTATAAACTAGTTGAGAAGTGTTAAAGTAAAACAACAAACAAAACAATTCTAAATGAATCTCAAAAAGTTGCCAAAAATGCTAAAAATTTCCCTTTGTGATAATGACTTTCCCTATTTCCCTCAATTTTTCCCTGGAATGTGGGAAATTTTCCTCCATCTGACATCACTGTCTGGAATTAGTTTCGTCATTCAACTGTATCTCCAACAGTGCCACGTACGGCGGCATATCTAAGTTTCCGAAGCCCTGCGCGCTTCATTCCGAGCATAGGCTATCTCCAGTCAGTCGGCGGGTACTCTCATTCACACGTACTGCATCACGACCTCTCGTGAAGGAGGATGCTCGGGCACGTGAGTGGGTAATCTCGACAGCGCAATTCACGATCGAGTTCTTTGCCCTTGAAAAAAAAAATCTCTTGCGCAAGTGTATCTGTTCTGAATAACATGCCTCTCATCCGGTGAATTTGCAAAAATGATAAGCGGTCGTGTGTTCCCACATGTCTGCACCCCACCCGTTGCACGACCCGACAGTCACGGCGATGACCGTGAGCCAGTCCGCTTGCATTTTGTATTGCTGCACCCGCCTGAAAAGCAGCGGTGATCGTAAGCAATAGCCTAGATCATATATGTAACAGATAGGTCATCGCTATGTTAAAATCGTTTGCACTTTGAAGAGAACAACCGCCAGGATCGCCACCAATCCGCCGTAAACGAACACGAGATCGCAGTACAGTCGCTAATGCAATTCAAATGGGAATTATGACGTGACTCCTTATGTAACAACTACTGTCTTTGCGCTACGAGTTGGCGCGGGGAGTAGATAGGCGGGACGGGGGAACTTTACGCTACGCTCTGACCTGAAAACTTCGTCCACTTACTTGGCTAAAAGGGAACGAAGTCAGACATAAAAGATTCCGCATATTCGGTATTGTCGCTATGACTATCATTATCACATTTTTCAAAATTGCTGGAGTATCATCTGTCCATGATAATCGTCTCTTTATGTTCCAGCCGTGTATATTAATTCGAATCTCTCAACAAAACCATTAGCCCCACCGCCCCCATCCTGATGGACAACAATGAGTGTTCTGGACACATTTACGGTAGTCAAAACTCCCGTAACATTTTTATCATGCCAGCACTTGGGAAACGTTAAATTGGTAGGCCTATCTATCCGCATCTCGTCCAGATACAAAATCGGTTTTTCCATTTTCCTAAGCTTTCTTATTTGCTGTAGATATCTTCACGTATTCTAATTTACAGTGTTTTTTTTTTTTTTTTTTTTTTTTTTTTTTTTTTTTTTTTTTTTTTTTGCACACTTCTTCCACCTGAAATCCTTTTTCTTCAGTATTCGTCTTAATGTTGTCTTTCATTTCAAATAAATTTTCTCTTGTAAAAGGGTAGAAGTCTGTTATGAATAAATTTGAATTTGAATTTGAAAAAAAAGTACTTTGCGTTTGATTAGAATGAAATGGAATTTAGGGAGGGGGCCCAATGGCCCAGCACTGCAAAGAATCCAGCGCAGTGATATCGAATGAACCGATGAAGGCAGTTGCTTTGACATATTATTAGGACAGAACAGAAGTCATAATTTACATTTGAAATGGTACATTTGAATAGATACCCGAAATGAGCATATGCTCGTGCTCGGTTACAGTCCAGTAGAGTCTACATAAATTTTACGGACATCAATAATAATGTTGATGATAGAAATAATAGTAATAACAATAATATTAGTAATAATAAAATAACAGTGACGGAGATAATATAAAGATAGTAATACAAATTAATAAATTAATAATAATAATAATAATAATAATAATAATAATAATAATAAAACAAAAGTATTAACAATAATAAAATAAATACTAAGACTGATAGAATAAAATATAAAACCACTTAGCGAGAGTTAACACAACTTATATAAGCATACAATAACCAGAAAAAAAATAACGAACTCGAAAATCAACAAAAAAAAGTTCGTTGTATCGCAGACGACAGCAACCGCCGTATTGATATTGTGTTATGCATTATTGGTAGGAGGGGGAGCCGAAGGTCTACATCCTGACGTTCTCTTCGAATCTTCTATCATACAATCATGGGAAGTTAATGCTGAAAAACAAAGTGTCTACGAGTCAAACTGTTCATTATTACCAGGATAAATAGAAATAATACTGAAATAAATTAATCAAGTTTCAGTTATAGATCTTCCCTTTGTGCAAGAGGTATCATATCAAAATATTTTATGAATGGCGGGGAAAATATAAATTTTAAGAACTCTCTAGTGACAGAGATAGTGACAATTACAATCAAGTGTATCTGTGTCGATGGTAAAAAATCATTTATGTGGAAACATACTGTTGTTAATTAAGAAAATGATCTATTTATATTTATTACAACGTTTTATCTAATAGCTTACATGCATAAGATAAATACAATATATATATATATATATATATATATATATATTATATAATACTTGTAACACTTAAAATAATAATAAAATTTATCAAATATCATACAAACATTTTCACTTTACTTTTAAACTTAAGAATGTCTAAATTGCTTAGGTCTGGATTATTTTTCAATACTGAATTGTATAGTCTTGGTCCATAATTCCTACTGTGTCTTAATCCAGCTGTAGTGTGGCATTTAGGTTCTGCCAAAAGAGTTGGGACATTTCTTCTGGTGTTATGTTAATGTCTTTCAGTTATAAAATTCATTCGATTTTTGTGAAAATAAATTAGTAATGTATGTTTATATATTTGTATATATATTTAGTAGGCCTACTTAGAATTCAGAATAAATAAATTGTGTCGGATAATCAAGTGGTTTATGCAGACAAATTTTGATGATACGTTTTTGTAGTAATATTAATGGAGTTAGGATAGTCTTTGTCATTCCATCCCATGAGAATATACCGTAAATATTATTGTTATTTATCCATCTGTATTAATATGTGAGTAATGTAAATCTTGCATTAAGTTTTTATAATTACGTAGCCTATGTATTGTGCACACGTCTTATTCATACCTATCCCAAATACATCGGTGTTATCTCGCTAAAATACTAACTTACTATCACCAATTACCACCGATGCTAAGTAGCCTTCGAAATGATGTAGAGTTTTGAATTGCGATTAAAATATACTAGTGGCTTGTACAGCAAATGCTGCAAACTAAGTTCATTAGACGTTCAAATAAACATTTTTCAGATTTATTTTCAATGAAGAATACCATACATTCTGAAAGTTATTTGCATTCATAATAATGAAACATACTCCCTCAGAATGGTTTTTTATGCCAAATACTTTTTCTTGAACCTATACACCTTCAGATTTTTAGTTTGAACGCGAAAACGCAAGTACTAATGTCAGGACGATCAGTCGGTTTTTCATATGGGAGTAAAGCAGTAGCTGTTTCAGGTCATTGTGGATTGAGGTGAAAGTTAAAAAAATATCAGGTTTGCTATGCTATCTTGGTATAGCTGCTGCATGTTTCGTGAACTACCTTGAAATGTAGAGGGTAGAATTATTCTATTCTGCTAAGAGATCTTGCTGAAATGATCGGGAGACTACAAAATCTTGTAGGCCTCTTAATTTTATCAGTAAGTAATACCTTTTGGTCTTTCCTTAGGTACTCTAATTTCTGCGCTCTCTCGAGCCAATACTGGAGAGAATCACGCATATAAAAATATCTACTCCACACCGCCATTTAATATATGAAAAAGACCCAACCTCACTTGGTTAATAACTATAAAATTATTTGATTTTTAATAACAATATTATTATCTTACGTAAGTTTTATAGTTTTCAGTAACATATACTATATAGCCGCCACTCAGTAAATTATAGAACTCAAGATGTAATTTAAGATATTCTCTACATATGCTTATATAACCCTAAAACGTTTCACTTTCATATCAATATAGCATTAATATGTATAATTAATGAAAAAAAGTCACAGCATGGAATTAACTAGTATAATAATATTTCATTTCTAATGGTAATAATGTCATGAAACCACCTCGAATTTTGTAGTTTTCAATATCCAATACACAGCTGTACTCAGAAAATTACACACCACAGAATCAGACCTGTAAATTATTTTTAGTCTTGAAGTTTTTAATAACAAATTTAATTTGAGCTCTAAATATATCATCATTCTTGCAAATCATGGCCTTCGTGTAATATTGTTTACTGTAGTGTGTGTTTTGTTTTATTCTGAAATGCAATTAGTGACAACAGATGGATTTTAGAAAATAGGAAAATTATGTTGAAAAATTGACATTTCACTGAAAACTACTATTTTTCTGAAAAACTTTGGGTTCCAAGATTAAAAATGAGAGGTCATTTATTAAAATCCTTTCAGCCGTTTTCCCGTAATTTCCATTACCAGTTCAAATTATGTGTATATATATATATATATATATATATAGTCCACACCTGTGGAGTAACGGTCAGCGCGTCTGGCCGCGAAACCAGGTGGCCCGGGTTCGAATCCCGATCGGGGCAAGTTACCTGGTTGAGGTTTTTTCCGGGGTTTTCCCTCAACCCAATACGAGAAAATGCTGGGTAACTTTCGGTGCTGGACCCCGGACTCATTTCACCGGCATTATCACCTTCATTTCATTCAGACGCTAAATAACCTAGATGTTGAAAAAGCGTCGTAAAATAACCCAATAAAATATATATATATATGTTAAAATTAGCAGTATTGTAACTTTTGTGGTTAACAGAGTGACATATGTTCGAGAAACGTGGAGTATGACGGCTTATTTAAATTTTGTATATATACTCGTATCCTCTGGCAACTGCTCATTCTAGGAAAACACGGCTGTTACACACGTAATAACATTCTGAGAGCAACAACATAATGGTATGGCCCCGGGCAACAGCAAGGTGATTACCACAGACGATATCCATATTATTACAAGCAGATTTCTGTGGTGATGCAAGTATTTGGTTCCGATTTTCACGGACATATGTTTAGTTCTTCTAGCTATAAAACATATCTTTGGACGTACGTTTGTTCATTCACCTCTCCGGTCGCAGTTCGCTTGAAACCATAATGATCAACACGGTCGACTGGTTAGCACGCTCGCGATTTCGAGCCGATGATCGCAGGCCCTAATCCAGACAAACACGTTCAATTTTAAAAGGTACCGGTAACAAGACAAGTTGGAAAGATGTAAGCTCAGTAGAAGGTAAAGGTAAAGGTATCTCTATTATGGTGTAATGATAATTAACAATTTTACTTGCATACTTGCATTACTGAAATTGTACTAGTAACATTGAACTCATCGTTCCAATGGAGTATGTAAAGATTTCATCAGATCGAAAGATGAACTCTATGTCTCAATTATTTTTTTCTCTTACAAGGGAAGGGTTTCGGCTCGAAAAGGAATTTCGTATCCAAAATTTGTACACAGGCCCATTTTTACATCTCTGTAAAGCTCCCAAAAGCTTTCGTTTGTGTAATGTGTGGTTTGTCTGCTAGAGCACTGTATAAGTTGAGGGGGTGGGGAGAGCACTGCACAAGTTAAGGGGGTGGGGGACCTTACCAGTAAGCCTACCCTCCTCACAACAGCTAGAGACATCCAAAGACATAAAAGAAGAACAAATTCGTGAATGTGGGGACCGTTTTGTAGGGGAAGTGAATCACAAAATCGAGAATCTGTAAATACAGCCACAGTGTATTTGGAATTGCGACCAAAGTGGATTCAATTATGAACCAACGTCCGGGTGTACATTGTCCAGAAAAGGAGAGCAGTTTACAACTACACTAGTTCAATCGACATACAATATCACCCACAGTTATACAATAGATGTAGGACTTTCAATGAGTGGTCATCTATCGAAAAACTATATGTCTTCAAGGAAAAAAAAATTTGGCCCAAAAATAAGGAAGCAGATTGAAGAAAAGCTAGTGCGAATGGTAAAATATCTAAACCCATTTAAGAACATTTTTCTCCAACGTTCTGTCTGAAAATCTTGCAGCTAATCAAAAGTACATACTGTTGTGTGATTCATGGAGTGCGCACAAGGGCACAACCTTGATAAATGGATCATTCCAAGGCAAGGACATAGAATGTATGATCATTTCACCTAAAACAAATAAATAGCCTATATTCATCTTCTGCATGTCTATTTCTTTAGACAATAAAAATATATGCTCGGAGGTTAACAGATTTCATAAGAACTCTTGCTGAGAATCCAGAACTTAAATTGGGAAATCAAGTTTTTATAATGAAAATGCACTCTGTTGTTCATAACCGGTTGTCAGCTCCAGTATTGCTGCCAGTCAGCTGGTTACTTGAATCCTGAACAAGTCTCGGACTTCAAAAATGTAATTCAGGTGGCATTTGATTTTTCAGCACTGGAGTGTGGTTCAGAAGATTGTTCAGGTGTTGCTTTTGCGTGTTGTGCTTATTGCTCTGCTCCATGCTGTTTCATGCATTTTATAGGGAATTCTCATGTACATTTTTGAAGAAATGTATTGATCAACACCAACCAAACGAAGAGTTACACAAATGAATGCGTTTACGATCTTCATCACCATTGCGAGGTAAGCCTCTGTACAAATTTTTAACCAAAAATTCCTGTTCGAGCCGAAACCCTTCCCTTGTTAGAGTCAAGTCTTGCTTCATTTAAGTTGTCTCGGTTGAAATTAATAGATGGTGCTCCACCCCACTGGTCGCTGGATGTTCGGAGCATATTCCCAGGCGTTGGATAAGACGAGATGGACTCCTGAATTGGACTCTACGTTCTTTTGACATCAGGCCGCTGGATTTTTTTGTGCTATATGAAGGACAGGGTGTACACCACTATAGTGCGGGACCTTAGAGACCTCCGTGCCAGGATTGTGGAAGCCATTGGTACCATCTCTCCGAGCATATTGGAGCGGTCCTGGACGGAAACCGAATACAGACTAGACATCCATCATGCCACCAAAGGAGCTCACATGGAAGTTTGTAATTTTTTGTTAGAGACTTAATTTCTCATACGACTTACGTTTGTGAATAAAATTCCCTTATCTTTATTTCTTTGGTATTGGGAGCAAGATAAAAATAGGGCATTTCGGTATAGACATCCTGTAGATAAAGTTGCCTATTTCCGTGATACACCTAATCCCGTGATACTTTTTTTTAATTGAATGTCAGTCAAAGCTTTGCCGTTCGACCATAGCGCCAGACATCTTTCTCGAAAGATTGCATCTTTCGCCTACTTTTGAGACATCGGTGAACTTCCTAGCAAGATACCCAACCCCGTGACATTCAGTGAAAAAAACGTGTCACGGAATTAGGAGTATCACGGAATTAAGCAACTTTACCCTATAGTACATCGCTTGGTCCATACCCTTACCGACATTCCAATGATGCCAACTGGAATCGTTTCAGAAAACTAAATCTGAATTTTTTTTTTTTTTTTCAGAAAATATCCAATATTCCTCTTTTCTTAGTTCAAAATACAAGATAGACGCAAATAATTTTTTTTCACCCACAAAAACAAATTCAGGTCAGAATGGGTTAATTATTGTTTCCAATTCTCTACTTTCCGTTAAACTGATTCCTAGTCATTCGATAATAAACCCTACATTCAAATCTTAGCTCTATATAAGCTAGACATAGTTCTGAGTTGTGCGCAATTTTAATGATTCCCTTTTAGTTACGTAGGCCTACAGCCCACGTTTTACTGTAACTAATTTTATGCTGTAGATCAGTGGTCGTCAGCACTCGCTGAAATGTGCAAAATGTAAGCGGTGCCGTCCCGTGTGCACCGTCGTGCAGCAGGAAGAGAGCATACCCGCTAGCAGCTATAGTCGCGACGCTGTTATTCCCGGCATGACTCCTCCTCTTTGCTTACGTTTTAGGAAGTGAAGGCTCTATAAAGTCTAGGTAGGTAATATCGTTCGCCATTTTTGTTCTTTCGTTGTCAAGCTACCAGACGAGGAATCTATTTGCCGCACCGTTAAACATTATCATGTCGTAGCTCGTATGATAATAAATCAAACGCACTGTAATTGAGCAAATAATTGAGCGGCAAGTAACGTCCTCGTGTGCATTCTGCGATCGCTAACGAAAGAGCCAAAATGGCGGGCGATTATATTAAGTATTTATCGAGCCTTAGGAACTGCATAACGTCATCATCAGCGAATCACAAGACGCGCACGTTTAAATGTGGCCGACCTGCAACGTGATTGGCTGCCGGAAATAAGAGCGACGGGACTATAGGAGTGCACCATGGTGCACTGCGTTTTCCGCGGGTAAGAGACGCTAGCTCCAGGGTGCTCTGTGCTGACGGCCCCTGATGTAGATCTTCAAAATACTGTCTATCTACTAGTGCACCTTTAGGGGAAAGCACGGACTAAGACTGTCCTCGCATGCAGGCCACTCGCGTAGACCCATTGTACTACACGGAATGGAATGGAATGGTGTGCATGCCCTAAAGTCCCTCACGCTGCGTGTTGCCTCCGAACCCCCCCCCCCCTACACTCTACAATATCCCTTTACCTTTCCGCGTAGGCCTCACCGCGGTTATTCATGACACGAGTTATACGAGTCCAGTAGACTGAGTAGAGAGCCCACGGCAGAGTGCTGCATTGGTGTTAAATCCCTCGCTTCGAGTGTCGCACCCTCGAGTGAGATACGATCGGTCGTGATACGCTCGTAATAAATAGAAGCACAGTACAAGGTCATCTCACCGACATGTCTTATCTTGTATGGAAGGCGATAGATAAGATTCACATATGTTTTGCTCACACGGTAAAAATAAGGCTTTATTTTCTGCGTTTATGACAAACGTTTAATGGAACAGTCAATGGAACGTACCAAAACAGGAACATGAAGTTATAAATAAAATAGTATGGAAAACTTCGATATACAGTTATTATTGCTAATTAATAATTATTCAATATTTGAATTACCACATATATAATATGATAGGTCCATACATAATGATCCGCCTATATACTGCGACAATGTAGAAACGTATTACAAAATATTATTGATATAGCAGTAGATTAATAACAATACTAGTACAGAGATAACGTCACAGAAAATATAATAAAACGAGTAATCATGCTGCACAACTGTTACAGACGCAAAGATTGATACACTAATTATTAGAGATTATTATTATATTATTATTATTATTATTATTATTATTATTATTATTATTATTACTATTATTACTAGGAAACTTGATACAGTTCTTGCATTATCGTGAATTACATTTACAACCAATAACATCTATCAGATGTGGCAAGAACAAAATCACTCCTGTGTGGAGGAAAAAAAACATTATCTGCAATATTTATATTACATTTTAAAGCAAGTTATGTAGTTGTACTATGGAGAGGTTAGTTAAACACTGCAAAGTTTTGAAATGATAAACATCAATGATGTTACTACACAGTTCATCACTGTAACAAGAACGAATGTCTAACGCTCGGCTTATACGGTTCGAGGATTTATCGCTCGTGGCAATTTTACCCACATGCATTTGCGCTACCTATCGGATTATGCTATGAACTACTTGGCGCTCGAACGAAAACGTCCGATGCAGACCTCTGGCCCACGGTGTATAGCACTGCCACCAGCGACGAATGACCACACATCCACGGACTCCAAGTTAGGTGGTGGCTCGCAAGCAAGCCTGAAATATTGGAAAAAGACAGAAATGATGATGAAAGAGGGTAAGTGTTATTATTATGGCGAAATAAGTCCGAGGTCCACCGCCGAAAGTTATCCAACAATTCGGGTTCAATCGGTTGAGGGAAAAACTCCGAGAAAAACCTCAACCAGGTAACTTGTCTCAACCAGGATTTAAACCCGGTCTCACTCACCGTACTAACCGTTACTTCACAGTGTTGGACTTTAAACAGTGTCACAATGCATCATTTTGAAATTCTATTAGGATAAGTCTATTTTTCGACTCCACAATCTGGAAGAACCTTTGATCGTCGTCAGATCTCCACCAAAGGTAGCACAATATGTCAAAATGATAACGCAGAAACATCCGCGCCGTTGACGGGACTTCAGCCCATGGCCTGATATTATTTATAGGCCCACCAACTTCTTAATACCAACTGTAGATGAGGTCGCTGCTTACTTACTTACTTACTTACTTACTTACTGGCTTTTTAAGGAACCCGGAGGTTCATTGCCGCCTTCACATAAGCCCGCCATTGGTCCATATCCTGAGCAAGATTAATCCATTTTCTATCATCATATCCCACCTCCCTCAAATCCATTTTAATATTATCTTCTCATCTACGTCCCGGCCTCCCTAAAGGTCTTTTTCCCTCCGGCCTCCCAACTAGCACTCTATAAGCATTTCTGGATTCGCCCATACGTGCTACATGCCCTGCCCATCTCAAACGTCTGGATTTAATGTTGCTAATTATGTCAGGTGAAGAATGCAATGCGTGCAGTTCTGTGTTGTTGTAACTTTCTCCATTCTCCTGTAACTTCATCTCTCTTAGCCCCAAATATTTTCCTAAGAACCTTATTCTCAACACCCTTAACCTATGTTCCTCTGTCAAAGTGACAGTCCAAGTTTCGCAACCATAAAGAACAACCGGTAATATAACTGTTTTATAAATTCTAACTTTCAGATTTTTTGATAGCAGACTGGATGATAAAAGGTCGCTGCTATCGCTACAAACAGGAAACATGCAACGAGCTTAGTAGTTCGGACTCCTGCCGTCGGTAATCGGAACTTGGCTGGCCTATACTATGCTCTGATTAATCTGTTTCGGCAAGCACTCTTAAACAGTAGGCTATTCCTCTCGTTAGCAATAGTAAATGCAACTTCTAAGTTCCGGATCTGAACCCGCTGGCCCGAATGATTAATGCAGAAAGGATAGAATGCCAGTACGGAAAAGTGCAGTGTCCCGCGAAAACCTACCTCCAAGCACCGTTTTCGTCCATTACAAATTAAACTTCGACCTGCAGGGGTTCCAAGCCGGGTTACCAGCCTGGAAGGCTGACGCTTTAGCCGTTAGGCTAAGGGTGCGTCATTTATATGAATATTGACTATATTATTTCTGTGAATTAAGCATGAGTAGAAAGCGATGACGAATCGACGAAATAGTACGACATGCAGTGGGGTCATTAAGAATACAGCAGACTTCCGTTGAAAGTACAATTCGCGTCAGGTCGGCTTAATGTGTCTGACCCCAAAGAGAAATATCATTATACAAGGAGAGAACCTTGAGCTTTTTATGTCTTACAACTGAAACGATAATTTTGATGTGACTCTGTAAAAAATAATCGAACAATAAAGCTGTAAATTTATGAAGCGAAAGATATGCTATCTGTTACACAGTTGTTGCGCGCAATTAATTTTGCACAAATTGCATTAAACAGCAGTTTTATTAGTTGCTATAACAGTGCAGTAAAATCTCGTTAATCCGGACGCTGATAATTCGGAAAGAAATTTGACAAAAATAAAGCTAAGTGATGTGAAAGAACATTTAAACTACATAATGCAGTTTGTTGAGGTAATTGACAATGAAAACATGTGCGTAAAATGTCCACTTGAGAGACTCGTACCTCCGGAAATTATTACCAAATTGTGCTAATAGAATACAGACAAGTATTTTAAACCAATTTCTGCAGGAAATGGTGTAAAACAAGATCAGTCGGGCACTTCATTATAATTATGACATCAAGCGAACAATGTTGCCGAAAACATTAATTTCTAAGACAGATTTATGCATTGTTTGACGGTGAATGGGGCCATTTTGAACACCTTCTGTGAACTAATATCATCTATACTAATAATAAATCTGTACCCAAAATGTTTCTGGTAATTTTCGATTTTCCAAAAATAATTAGTGTTAACATGTATAATTAACCATCCTGAAACCGAAAATCGCTTTTTTGAAATTTTTGTTTGTATGTCTGTCTGTCTGTCTATCTGGATGTTTGTTACCACCTTTTCACGCGATAATGGCTGAACCGATTTACATGAAAATTGGAACATAAATTAAGTTCGTTGTAACTTAGATTTTAGGCTATATGGAATTCAAAATACTTCATTTAAAATGGGGGGATTATAAAGGGGCCTGAATTAAATAAATCGAAATATCTCGCTTATTATTCATTTTGGTGAAAAATATTACATAACAAAAGTTTCTTTAAAAATAATTTCCGATAAGTTTTATTCTACACAAAATTTTGATAGGACTGATATTTAATTAGATAAATGAGTTTTAAAATTACAATAACAACGCCATGTAAGGCGCTGTACTGAAATAAAAACAAATAACTTCGTCTATAAGGGGCCTTGGACAACAATCGAAAGCTATTAAACATAGCCTAAGAGAATGTTTCTGTGTTTGTATGAAGTAATATCGGAAGCTAATCAATTGTTTAATTATTATTTCACCATTGGGAAGTGTAGTTTCTCTAGACGGACATAATTCTACAATGTTATTACAGTAACTTCTGAAACATATAGCAAGTAATATAAAGTATACACATTAAAACTAAATGATATGTCAATCTTCATTAAACTATGGTTGCATTAACAATTAAGAAACATGTTAAAGGAATTGTCATTGCACCAAATGATTGCTCTCTGGACCAAAATGACCGCATTTTAATTATTTAAATACAATTTAAATTAAGTAACATATTAAACGATTTATCCTTCTATCAAACACGAATGTTCCCTGGATCAAACGTCCTATTTTAATTATGTAATTACTTTATATTTATTTCTAACAAGTGCAGCGGAGCGCACGGGACGGCTAGAATGACATAAATCGTTACTGTTAAATCGTTTTTAATGTTTTTCTTTTTTATTTTTTTAAATTCTATGCGTTGTATGAAAATTGCAATTAAATTTCAGTGATGCATATCCATTCTGTAAGCCAATCGTTTCAAAACCTTTTGAAGGGGCGATCAACTTTTGGCCGAGGCAGTTCTTTGCGACTCTCTCTACAGTACCGGTAGGCCAACTTAACCCCATCCAAAAAAAAAAAAAAAAAAAAAAAAAAAAATACCAACTTCAAGGAAGAAAACGATAATTTTACTCAAAACCAGTGGATACCAACCCAACTTCTAACCTGTAAGACGAAAAATCAGAATATGCAGACATATTTTGGAAGTACTTTTCGCTTCTTAGACTGGCCTTCCTTGTTTATATATTTTTCGAACACTTAAAGATTTTTAATAGAAGATGGCATGGTCAGGATGTTAACATAATGATAGCCATAGATATAATCGGTGGATTTATAAGGAAACTTGATTTCTGCTCGACTTCATTGACAAAAAATAGTTTGATTCATTTCAGGGCATTATTTATTTATTTATTTATTTATTTATTTAACCTGGTAGAGATAAGGCCATCAGGCCTTCTCTTCCCCTCTACCAGGGGATTACAACTACAATATTAAGAATACAATTACAATTATAAATTTACAAATACAATAAAAATCAAAGTACTAAAAGATTAACTGATTAATAAAAGCTAGCCAGTTTATTGTAAAAGTTAAGAAGAGAGAAACATTTTTTTTTATTAATTAAGTAAAAATTAAACTTATTCTACGCAGTAAGAAAATGCTTAATAAGCTTGCTTTTGAACGCTACTAAATTCAGACAGTCTCTGATGTCAACTGGAGAGTATTCCACAAGCGCTATAGCGAGAATGTGTATAATGATGAATACGATGATGTCTTATGTATTGGTATGGCTAGTATGCGGCTATTTTGCGTGCGTGTGAAGAGATTATGATATGATAACAGGTAACTGAAACGGGAGGCAAGGTAGGTAGGTGTAGAGGTGTGAAGGACTTGGAAAAGGAGAACAAGAGAATGAAAATTTCTACGTTCGTTAAGCCGTAGCCAGTTTAGAGTTTGGAAGGATGGGGTAATGTGGTCAGCGCGACGGACATCGCAGACGAAGCGAACACAAGAAGTATAAACTAAAGAAGTCAATGAAAATTTAGCCATATATCGCATGATACGACAAATACTGAGTTTGTTTTTTGCTGATGTGCAATAAAGCTTCCACAATTATAAGTAACAGCTTTTTTAGTATTTTCCGGAAGAAACTCAAAAGATGTATGACAGTCACAGATGGATACTGAATCCGTTTTTAGACTGTTACATTCAACTAACTGATATTGTAATGAAGGAAATGAAAGTAAGACTCCATGAAATATGTACCTATTGTTAAACTATACTCTTTTCTCGTACAGCATAGAACAGATTTGGATCAAAGGAATATAAGATCATCTCGAGCTTCGAAACGAAGGTCTAAAATTTTTTATAGCAATGAAAATTCGTATTTATTTAAAATAAGTTTCTAGTCTATGATTGCCATCAAAGCAAAGGAGAAATCTTCTTGAAATTGAAAATATCAGTGTGTCAGTGTACCGAATATGGAATCAAGATTTGAGAAACAGGCATATTTACTGTATCTCGTTATTATTTTTTACTTTAAAACTACTGACACTATTGTTCATATTTATGTTCCACGTTGTTTATGTTTCTAAATACAATATGAATGTTTGTTAATAAGGCGTTTTTTTTGTTTTATTTTGTAAATCATCTCGCTACCACCTCGGCTCATTGTACGACCCCTCGGGGGGGGGGGGTCAACCCCTACTTCGGGAACCACTGCTTTAAGCCATCATTGTATTTTTCTAATTCATATATATATATATATATATATATATATATATATATATATATATATATATATTGTACGTTTTTAGATCTGAAGAATAACAAAATTTAAAAATAAGTACCTGGAGTCATTAAAAATAGAAACACACATTGGCAGACTTCCTTTATATATATATTTTTTATTTTTTTACTTGGTTCTTTAACAACGCTGTATCAACTACCAGGTCATTTGGCGTCGATAGGATTGGTGATAGCGAGATGGTATTTGACGAGAAGAGATCAAGGATTCGCCATAGATTATCTGATATTCGCTTTACGGTTGGAGAAAACCTCGGAAAAAGCCCAACCGGGTAATCAGTTCAAGCGGGGATCGAACCCGCGCCCGAGCGCAACTCCGAATAGGCAGGCAAGCGCCTTAGTCAACCGAGCTACGCCGGTGGCTCTTTATACTTGTAAATGAAAGACAGGGTTTTTGAAAATATGTTAAAAATATAATTTCCTACAACTTTCGTGTATAGTTTTTCTTCATAAAATTAAAAATAGGAAAGCTACAAGCATTGTTACATTCTTCTTAGTCACCTTGTACCAGTAATTATATTCAGACATCAGTAAGCTATGACAGCGTTTGTGCATTATTGTGTTTTATAAACCTATTCCCCATTTCAGTTTGGTTGATAGGACTTCTCCTCTACTCACGCTCTCAACCATTAGTGAAGGGGAAGAGGCTACTATCGATCTTACCAACGTTCGCCTAATTAACTTTCAACATAGTGAAAAATTATATTATTGAAAATGTTTACTGATAAACTATATTTCGAAAGTCTATACTAAGAATTTATATTTCATTTTGTTGCTGTTTATATCAACTGGCACATTAAAAAGCTACTGAGAGCAGAAGATAAATGTTTTCTTCACCGCTAGTTGCTACTCTACAGCATACACAGCGGGACAATCTGCACTGTGTCACTCCCCCCTCCCCCCGACTTTATAATAAAAACTAACATTCCTCACTATAATTATTAGTTGAAAATATTGTAAGAACGGCACTAAAATATACTCAACAATGTAATTGTCAAACATCTGTGTCACTGTACTTTATATTCACTTATGAACTTTATATAGCATTTTATTTTCTTGTGTGTATAACTTAGGGGGTGCAGGTATAAGAGGTAACAGCTACCAGTCTGTTACTGACGAACTCAGGGCAAGTAGAACGGGAAAGAAATACTTTCGCATCCTCTCAACTTGTATGAAATGTCGTTTAGGCATATTTACATCAAATGGTGCTTAATGGTCTGTTCTGAAAATCGGTGCTATATTGTATGTGTAACTCAAGAATATTCTCTGCAAATGGCTTAAAATTATCCATTACTAAAATGGTTTGCAGAAAACACTTGACTGAAAAGATTCGTTTGACATTGCGTGACCGATATGGCGCTGAAAGGAAGCCTAATGACCCGAGGAGCTATCTGTGTATGGTGAGAAGCACTAGTGATGCTCATGACATTGCCGATGAATCACCAACATAAATATCCCGGTTAGTGTTCATAGAAACAAGAAAAAATTAGATATATGGTTGTGACGATACATGCAGTGTAAATTGCGTCTTGAACACAGACATACTAACTCATTAGCATTATGCTCAATTGTCACAACTAAAAGCAAGAACAGGCCAAAGACAGGCCAAAGAAAATGATTAGTTTTGTAATATATGGTACCCAGGTTAACAAAGAGGAGATGACGCTTTACAAATACAATACGTTCACGTAACATGCTACAAAGCAGTAATTTCCAATGTCGTCATACACTAGAAACACTATTTATTATGGGTCAGCTCCAAGGCATGCGACATTTCAACTATACTATAAAAAAATCCTACTTTCCCAACAAATACTTGAAATTCACAAAGTATAGGCACAGTCTACTATATACAGTTGCGAAGCTCAATATGTAGTAAAAATGCAAACATGGGTAGTTGCCCACCACTAGGATCGCTACTATCGCCTCATGATCACAGATCTCTCCTAGCAGACGACAAAATATGTTGCATTTTCGTTGTTGGATTCTTTTGGAAAAATTAACACCTTCCTTCCGTTATTGAAATATTAAATGGATAAAGTTCATTTATTATTTTAATGAAGTATATTAAATTCCGCCATAAACTCGAAGATACCTCCAAGAATTAGGTTAATATTATGTTTGTTTGTGCAAAACGAACTAAAATTTGCTATAATCGCTTCACTCATTCAAGATTATAGCGATAATGAACTATGAAACCAATAAATATTAATTTGCATTTCCCTTTACAACAATAATATAATAACAATAATAATGGAAATATGAATTAATGGGAGTAACTTACGTGTACCGGTACTTGTAGTGTAGGCTTACGTAGTTAACAAAGTGGGATGAGGTTAAGCAATAATAATCACACCAGAATTGGAAATAAAACGTGATCAATAAATTTTATTGTAACAGACTTACTTTTTCTACGTCTCTAGTAAAGTAACAAATAAAAATAGCAACAAAATTAACAGCTATAATTAAAAACATATCCTTTGAAAAAAAAAAAGTAGGCCTAAGTTGTCTGAAAATGTACAATTATTCAAGGAATCAGCTGATACAGACGTAGAATTAGTGCAAAGCTTTTGTTTCTCAGCTGCAGGTAATAACAGAACAGGTTTATTTGAAACATCAAATAAAGTTGGAACTGCATTCCAGATTAATTTATTTTTGTTTTCATTCATAAATTGTGTGTTTTCGAAATGAAGAGAGCAAAACTTTATATTATTATAAAGATATGCTTCATTCTTTGTCATTAGATCTTCCCTCCCGCTGTTTATTAACCACTTTTTGCATCTAGCAGTAAAATAAGAAATAGATGTTAGGATTTTTTTTTCACAAGCATCAATGAGAAAAGCGCAACGACCTAGCACTCGATGGAAATATGACACAGTCGACTCTAAATCCAAAGTCGACAGTGGAAAGTCTATTGTTTCTAGTTGCTAATCGCTCGGAGCGCTTTATCGCGAGATTTGCAAAAAATCACCTCAAGCTTCGCGACTGTATATAGTAGACTGTGGTATAGGTCTTACCATTTATTATAAAATTCACGTTCTTGTACCAATTCATTTATAATGTTTTCGTTAAAACAAGAAAAATGAACTAAGTAAATAAACAAATAAATTAAGAAAGAATGAAAATATAAAAAATTAAAGGAAGTAAACGAGATAGAAAAACGAAGGACGAGATAGAGAAAGAAATAAAGATAAAACAAAGAGATAGAAGTTTTTTGTGCAATGACAGGACACTTAACTTTCCGTTATTCGCCCCGACTCTACAAGCGTGGCTCATAGATGTCGCCAGTGCCGAGAAGCATAGACCATTTAGTTCGTCAGAGACTATACAGAGTGCACCACAGGCGGTAAGTCTACATTATACTCTTAAGCGAAACCGGAGCACCCTGTGAAAACCCCTCCGTTGTCTGTAACACCGACTTGCCGAACACAAGTTATAAATTCAGGGTGGACCGAATGGAATTTGAACCGGGTTCCCTGGCTTATAAGCCCAGCGTGCAAGCACTGAGCACCGTGGCGCTTTTAAACGGAGAGAAAAAGGAAAAACGTACATCAGTCACATTTTCTGCTTATTGTATTACATATCTCAAATTTTCCCTCTCAACATTGCACATTGCCTTAAAAATATATGTAAGTCTGAAAATAATAGTACATTATGCAACGAGCCTGGTAGTAATTAAAACGCGAGTATGTTTATGAAACGAGCGCAAGCGAGTTTCATAATTTTCATACGAGCGTCTTAATTACCATTATAGGCAAGTTTCATACGATTTTTTATGCTCGACCATATTTCTAACTTGAACTTATTCATAAGTATTCATGTTATTCTTATCTGACTGGGGAGCGGAACTGACCTTGTGCAATATCTCTTAAATTGTGAGATGTGCGCAGACGCGAAGGTATTGATTTTTTCCGAGAAAGAAATGTCATTGACCTTGATATAATCTAGAGAGTAAAATGAACAGTAATCTTGATGTAATGTTGAAATTGATTTAGACATTGAAAAACGAGATGACAAATTGAATTTATTTGAATATTATTTACAATTAACGCTAATTATTATAGTAACAGAACTGACTTTATTTCAAATATAGGTGATTTATTGATTTATTTTTGCCTTTCGATTGCATATCCGAGAATAATCGATACTTGCGCTTTCATATTGCTACAATGGTATTTTCTGATTGGTGGAACACCTGAACTTTAATGAATAGGTGTACTTTAATGAGGTCCATTAAAGGGCTGCTACCAGGTGTATAATTACTACATTTTGGCATGGTCGAGCATAAAATATTTTCCAAACTTCTGTACTAATAAATACTCCTTACGTTATCATCTCGAAGAGAGATGTCAAGTATTATAACTCTAATAATAAATAATAATAATAATAATAATAATAATAATAATAATAATAATAATAATAATAATAATAATAATAATAGTAATAATAATAACAACAACACTGATAAATATGTGTTAAAATGTATCCCTTTTATAATCCATGGAGTTCCACAGGGTTGTAGCGGGAGGTTAGGCAATCGACATTAGTGGCAGAAGGGATATTAGTCTTACTTGCTTGCCACATTTATCCGCAAAGAAAACTCATTAGTACTCACTCATTTTTTTAGTTAATGAACGACAATGTATCAATTACTGGATTATGATTATTTAGCGTTAATGGAATTTGTCATAGTAGATGGTATACAGCAAGCTGAGCCCGAGGATTCGCCATGGAATTACCTGATATTCGCCTAATAATTGACGAACTCCAGGGTCATAGTGCGGACGTAAGGACTAGATCAGAAGAGAAAATCATGATCTAATTCACTCTTAATAGTAAGCTTAATCTAAACGTCTATTTTGAGCATTGACGCGATCAGCTGAGTATTAAGGTGACTATTTCGTTTATATGACGTCATTCGATCTCGATCAATGAAGTGTAATGAAATTTTGAATTCCAACCAATCACAGTCAGACTTTGCGATAATTTCTGCAGCTAGATTTATCTCTGTCAATTTATCGCATGGTCGTTCTTTTGTTTAGTCGTTGTCGCCAACTGTTTCCCCGTAAATTGATGATCATGAATACATTAAGATGCAACTACACGGTTAAACTTTTCTTTCAACTTTAAAGCAATGAATGCAAGATTGATATTTAATATTAATTAATATATTTACGCAGTGAAGACCACGTTCAAAACGGCGCACCATGTAGACACAAAATCTTCATGCATCTTAATTGAACGTACCTTTTAAACTTGATTCTTTCAATATTCTTCCCAGATTGCACGCATACGCGATTGGAATATTGAACTGTGTAGATGCAGCTTTAGTTCCGTTACACACTACAGCGAGAATGCGTTTGTCGAGCTACAAAAAATGCTTTCGTGTAGCACTCATTGTAACGGTCGAAACAAGGCACAGCTGACATTGGTCCTGCTTCCACAGGTAGACCTAACGTAACCTATAAAATTGTAGCCTATAACATTTGTATTGAAATTAAACAATTAATAGACGTTCAAATTTATGTAACATCATAGCATATCAAACTCAAAGACCTTGCATAGTAATAATGTCTTTGATCAAACTGTCTTTCGTATGGCGTAATAAAATTCGTGTTTTAATTAGGCCTATCTATACAGAGATGGCTTCACTGTGTAGCAACATGTCTCGCTGTGAATACATAAGCATTGGTATATAGCTGTCCCCACTTTTACTGTTAAATTAAATTATGATTTCAGCAGATAATGAAAATGTATTTGTTATAATAATAAGAGAAAAGTGCAGTACATGTAATTAACAATGTTAAACCTGTATTTCGATTTTCGCAATTGGCATTACTGAATAATACTGTAACATCGAATTTCTTTATTGCAATAATCAATATTCATCTACGAGTATTTCAACTTCACAATGTCTGAATAGATTAAGTATTCGTTAATATACAATTATTAACATTTTGTGATCGAATTTTAGGGATATATTATTTAAATTTGTATTTTATTCACGAAATAGTCCTAATAAATGTCACTCGAGGTCTGAGATTTCCCAGATAAATCCACTCGCTTCGCTCGTGGATTTATCGGCAGATCTCAGACCTCTCGTGACATTACTACAGAAAATTTCTTGTTCCTGAAGATTGACAGCACAAAATTCGCTACCGAATGAAATTCGTGGTAACTGATGACTTCAACCGTTATATTTCAAAACAGCATTTACTTTGCTGTTACCAACTCGTACACTGTCATCGCACATAAAATTAAATCTTGATATACAGGCTTAAAAATTTTTCACTGCGTCATTGCCGCTAGAGTGAACGGAAGTGCCTTGAACTTCTGTGAGGCAAATAAATTGCGCAATAACCAACTCTTGCGTAACGTAACATCATTAATAATAAGATTAACTTACCACTACACGGTGAACATTGCGTGATCACTGAAAATGCTAGTAACATATTATTAACACGTCACTCTTATTTTATTTAGTGACGCTTTGTCAGTGACAGCCATTGGGAAAGAACTTTTTTAAAGACTACTTTTTTTTTAAGATAAATGGAATATTTCTACTAGAGATAGGAGTAGTGATGGAAAGTCGGAATTTCCATTTCTTGGAAAAAAGAAAAATTCATCCTTTCCAGAGACAAAGAAAAAAATGAACTATACTAAAAATCGGGAAATCATCATGGTTTGGTAATAGGCTATGATTGCGATGGTGGCACCAGTACGTTCTCTCCCTGGTCGCTCTACCGGCACAACCCACTGTAGGCACTGCAGTGAGTATGAAACTTTACCACATGTGCTTGGGAGTTGCCCACAGGGAGAAGTACTCAGAATAAAACGTCACAACATCATACGTCCTATGATCGCAGATGCACTTCGATCCAAAAATCTAGACGTTCACGAGGAAATTCATTGTATTGCTGATGGTGGGAGCAATCGTAGGATCGATATCATAGCTATAAATAGGAATAAACAGACAGACGAAATAATTGATCCTACGATCAGATTTGAAATCTCAGCCACTCAACCATCTGAAGTGAACGAAGAGAAAAAGAAAATCTACGAGCCCACGATTCAGTACCTATCAGCGAAATACAACATTGAAAAAATCACAGTTACCGGTCTCTTCTTTGGAGCGAGAGGCACCATTCCGAAAGCCTTTGTAAAGTGGAGGGAAAAATACAAGCTGACGTGAGATCTTCAAGATGCCATCGTCACACCATAATAAAATTTTCTGTAGCGATATTTCGTCAGCATCTTTATGGTGTACATTCAATTTAAATTATACTTGGTTCTGTTTTTTTTCTTATGTCTTAATCACTTTTATTGTGAGCTATTCTGTGTCGCAGGGCAAACCCAAAATATTGGGTCAGACCAATAAATTAAATTAAATTAAATTTACACCATCAACAAGAAATTAACTTTGACAAAATATAACAATAAAATTGATTTCCAAATTATTAAGATTCAGCGGTGGATAATGTTCAGTATGACAATTTTTTCATACGAGGGCTGATCAAGGAACACAGACTGATTTTCTTTTCACAGATGTTTATTACTCTATTTCAATGTTTTTTATCTATATCGATGTAGTCACCTTCTACTTGAATGCACTTGTTATAGCGTTTCTTCCAGTCCTCGAACTAATGATATTTATATACATAACTGTTCTACCCATGGCAGGTCTTTCACTGCAAAACCAGCATTGTCCAATCTTCCATATTTTTCGCTTTCCCCTTAGTCTTCGCATTAGATCCATAGGCCTATATCTTTAATGCTGTCTATCATCTGATATCTTCTTCTGCCCCAAACTCTTCTCCCGTTCACCATTCCTTCCAGTGCATCCTTCAGTAGGCAGTTTCTTCTCAACCAGTGACCCAGTCAATTCCTTTTTCTCTTTCTGATCAGTTTCAGCATCATTCTTTCTTCACCCACTCTTTCCAACACAACCTCATTTCTTATTTTGTCTGTCCACTTCACACGCTCCATTCTTCTCCATATCCACATTTAAAACGCTGCTATTTGGTTATATTCACTTCGTCGTAATGTCCATGTTTCTGTCTCATAGAATGGAAAAATAACTAGAGACTAGTTAAGTGCTTTGTGTGGAGTGTGGCATCGTATGGAGCAGAATCATGGACATTACGACGAAGTGAAGAGAGGCGACTAGAAGCACTTGAAATGTGAAAAAGGAGAAGAATGGAGCGTGTGAAATGGATAGACAATAAGAAATGAAACTGTGTTGGAAAGAGTGGGTGAACAAATAATGACGCTGAAGCTGATCAGGAAGAGAAAAAGGAATTGGCTGGGTCACTGGCTAAGAAGAAACTGCCTACTGAAGGATGCACTGGAAGGAATGGTGAATGGGAGAAGAGTTCGGGGCAGAAGATGTCAAATAATAGACGACATTAAGATGTATAGTTTGGGTTTAAACATATTAAACACTTTTTAATCTGTATTCACTCTCAATTTTAATTTTATTTTTGTCTGTATTGGAATCCCCTCCTGAGCACGAGTCTTACTCATTCAGGAGTGGGATAGTTTATCTTACATTGTATTAACTTGTATTCATTTCCAACTTACTAGCAATAAACAAATAAAAATAAAATAAAAAATATATGCGGAGACTAAGAGAGAGGCAGAAAATAGGGAAGACTGGAGAATGCTGGGTTTGCAGTGAAAGGGCCTGAATGAATGAAGGCATAATTTTAAATTTAGAAAGTAATAATACACAAACAACATCGGTAATTCGAAAGTTTTAAGAACATTTTTTCAGTAACTGATCTACCAACCAGTCCACACCTGTGGAGTAGCGGTCAGCGCATCTGGCCACGAAACCATGTGGCCCGGGTTCGAATCCCGGTCGGAGCAAGTTACCTGGTTGAGGTTTTTTTCCGGGGCTTTCCCTCAACCCAATACGAGCAAATGCTGGGTAACTTCCGGTGCTGGACCCCGGACTCATTTCACCGGCATTATCACCTTCATATCATTCAGACGCTAAATAACCTAGATGTTGATAAAGCGTCGTACAATAACCCAATAAAATAAAATAAAATCTACTAACCAAAAATAACAAATTTATCAACTCGAATAATTTCTATACTTGCTGCAACAAGATTTTGAGTAATTCCGTCACGAATTCTGTTTCATGATACAAATTTTAAAAAATGCTACACTGTATCGGGGATACACCAGCACGTAATGTACACCAGTTTCGGGAATCAAAGTATAGTGTGTTAGCCTGACTATGAAGAGGAGATAATGAGATAGTCCAAAGCCATAGTTATTTTTAACAAAGATAGTTTTTGTAGTTTTTATGCGAATTCATTTCTTACACATATGCGGAAAATATTATAAATTTTCTCTCAACAAATAACAGAAGTACAGATGCCTCAAACTAGCAAGCTGTCTCGTTCGCGCAGGCGCATAGAGCACTTCTCCCCTACCACTGTCCACCTACTGCTGTGCACTGTGGACTAGAACGGTACAGCTCAGTTCTAATAACAGTTGAGAAGGCTGCATAGGGAGGGCACATCTTGAATACATTGTCAAGAGGTCAACTTTTCAGATAATATGACTATACCTGGGTATCGGAGCCTAGGTGGGCCCCCTCCGTTAGCTCTACTACTTCCCCTCTCCAGGCAGCTTCCTAGTTTGAGGCATCTGTATATGTAGAAGAAATTATGATACCGCATCTAACAACATTGGACTCTAAACTTTTAATACACTCTGCTATATAATTTTGTTTTTGTGGCTCAGGATTATATCATTCTCACCCCTCCATATTTTATTTTTGTTTTGGTTTACAAATGGAGAACATAGGTTTATAATAAAATAAGTAATTAATGATGGACACATAGTAACTTAGAGCTATTTTCTCTTCATAGAAACGACATTCCGAAATTAGTCGCAGCTCACAACAAAATTTTCACTGCTTCATCCATTTGAACTGCAGATGCTCCTACAGTAATAGCTATCGCCTATTAGAGTTTGATAGATAACATGATTTATATTATTTAGATATCGAAAACATATAGAAATAACAACGATGACGATGGTTGCAATAATGGTGAAATGTTTTTCTTGTTAATGTTAATAATAATAATAATAATAATAATAATAATAATAATAATAATAATAATAATGATTTAACCTGGCAGAGTTAAGGCCATACGGCCTTCTCTAACACTCAACCAGGAGTAAAAACTGCATTACAAAAACACTACAAATTTACAAAGTACACTACAATTTTACACACAAAACTGAATAAGATAATAATAATAAAATGTAAACAACAAGTAAGAAGAAATCAGAAGCTTGATGTTAACCTGAGAGTGAGCGTACATACTGTGCAATATATCCTTAATGAAAAAAGTGTCGGAATGATGAATTGGTATACGTTTCAGTATCAGTGGACCAAACCGGTAACGCTTGTTGTCAAAATCGCTGCTGTCTGGACCATGAAGCAAGACGTAGCAATGCCTTGCAGAACACACACGAAGCATTTCGTAACTGAGGGTCCCTCAACGCGTTGCAAAACGGCATGTCGAATATTTTATTTTGTCCTCGGTTCTTCGTTATTACTCACTCTCGATTATGAAACATAAATCTTCTTAAAACAATTCGTATAGAATAAGTTACGATTATAAGGCTATTCTGGTTTTATTACGACTATTACACTTTTATTGCGCCATACTACGTTTGACCAATAAAACGGTACGGAACGACATGTTTCAACCAATCCTGGCTATTTATAGCTAAAAAAATTATCGCTAAAATTTTATCACTTGCCTAGCATTTGTTGTTCCTAGTATTTGTTTCTTTGTTTGCCAACACTTGAAACTGAAAATTCTTTACGGTACTATAAACCATGCTTTGCGATCGTCATTTGTTTCCCGCATAGATAGTTAACTGAAAATGGCGGCTCCGTTCAAACGTTTTGGTAAGCTAACATTAGTGAAATAGAATTTTAGTAAGCGAATTAATACCTATTTTATTGTATTAGAAAATTAAACAAATTCCAAACACTATGTGGTACAATAAAAAGAACATTTAAAAATTGTAATAGAGCAACAATGTTAAAACTTTACAAAGTAATGGCGATCCCAACCTTGCTTTATGGGTGTGAAAGTTGGGTCTTGAAAATAGAGGCTGCTGAGATGAAATTTTTGAGACAGGTGGCAGGTTATAGAATCACAGACAAAAAGAGAAATGAAGATATTAGAAAAGAATTAGAAATTCAGAGTCTAAATGAAACAATCATTGAATACAGACAAAGATGGCAAGATCATATACAAAGAATGGATGAAGATCGTATACCACAAATCTATACTAATAATAAATCTGTAGCCGAAATTTTTCTGGTAATTTTCGATTTTCCAAAAATAATTGGTCCTAACATATATAATTAACCACCCTGAAACCGAAAATCGCATTTTTGAAATTTTTGTTTGTATGTCTGTCTGTTTGTTACCTTTTCACGCGATAATGGCTGAACCGATTTATATGAAAATTGGAATATAAATTAAGTTCGTTGTAACTTAGATTTTAAGCTATATGGCATTCAAAATACTTTATTTAAAAGGGGGGTTATAAGGAGGCTTGAATTAAATAAATCGAAATATCTCGCTTATTATTGATTTTTGTGAAAAAAGTTAGATAACAAAAGTTTCTTTAAAAATGATTTCCGATAAGTTTTATTCCTTGAAAAAGTTTGCTAGGACTGATATTTAATGAGATAAATGAGTTTTAATATTAAAATAACACCATCTAAGACGGTGCAATGAATTAAGAACAAATGACTTCGTCTATAAGGGGCCTTGGACAACAACAATCGAAACAGGGGCCTTGGACATCAACAATCGAAAGCTATTAAACATAGCCTACAGAGAATGTTTCTGTGTTTGTACCAAGTAATATCAGAAGCTAAATTAACCGAATTGTATAATTAATTATTATTTCACCATTGGAAAGTGTAGTTTCTCTAGACGGACATAATGCTATAATGTTATTACAGTAACGTCTGAGTAAATCGAGGACAGATAAGATTAAAATAGCTTCTTATGCACGAAAATTTGATAGGCTATTTTGTACATTCGTTTTCTGTATTTCGTAAAATAATATTTATATACACTCATTTTAATCTCAGAGAATTAACGAACATCGAGAGTGTATTGATTTAGTATGCAGTAATAGTACGTTAGCTTAGCAATCCATTATTTTATAATTCAAATTTTAACTATGCTCAATTGAATCGTGTTAAAATACATAAAATATAATGCAATGCAAAAAAATTGGGTAATGAGCTAAGCAGATTATCTTGCGCTGTTGTAAAAGTTGTTCCCTGGATCAAACGTCCTATTTTAATTATGTAATTACTTTATATTTATTTCTAACAGGTGCAGCGGCTAGTAATAAATACAGTAAGTATAAACCTGTAGGTAGAAGAAATGTCGGCAGGCCACGGATGAGATGGTTGGATCAGTTTTCTTGAAGACGGAACGAGCCACAAGGCTTATGCCGTGTTGAAGATGGTGATGGTTTATTGTATTAGAGTACTTTATTTCTTCTAATCTTCTTATACTTTCTTTTGTTTTTATGACCTCCCTACCATGTTTCTTTGTTTGCCAATATTTCAAACTGCAGATTCCTTATGGTACCATAAAACAGGCTTTGTGATCGTCATTTGTTTACCGCATAGACAGTCAATTGAAAATGGCGGCTTTGTTCAAACGTTTTGGTGAATCTAACATTAGTGAAATAGAATTTTAGTAAATCAATTAGACCTAATATTTTATTGTATTAGAGTACTTTATTTCTTCTAATCTTTATATAATTTCCTCTAATCGTGTAACAGTCAATTAAATCCCACTCGAGATTTGATTTTCTCTAGATAAAACAAAACCTCTAGTGAGATTAGCCCTACTGTTGACAAAATCTCCTCGACTACGAAAAACACATGTTTTATACAAAAGAATGTTAACTTTTAATCATTATCAATTATGGAAAAATAAATCGCTACTATGAACCGCTCTCAGCTTGTATGGACACACAAAAAATTGCACAATGAAAAAAATAAACTGACTTTCAATTATGGATTCATCTTCATGCACAAAATGAAAACCATGTTACAAATGTGAACACGTTAAAAAATGCTAATAGTACATAAACATATAACTAAGACAAATACAAAGCTAGAGTAGTGTATATGCCTATATAGTTTTCGGAAAAGGTTGCCCAAGTAGGCTACAGTATTGTTCCTGTGGTTTGCCGTAGTTACCCTAAGGCGCTAAGATAAATGTCGGGATGAACCCTAAAAGAAATGGGCCACGGATCCTATACAGTCCCTGTCATAAATTTCAGAATTTTTCAAATGAAAGACTTAACTTCGAGGAACACTTTCTGTGTGAATGGTCTTCTCTAACAACTTCACTATTTCCTCATCCTTAAAGAATATGTTCATCTGTCTGATCACTCCAAAAATCCAGAAGTATTAAACTGTCACTGGTATATAGCATAGTTTAAGCCTATTTCATTAAATTGACTTTTTGTGTTATTCCTCCTCTATCATCATCAATATCACGTGCTCATGAATTCTTTCAATATTGACTCACAATATAGTAATACCTTCTATGCTTTCTTCCATGGGCGCATGTGTACCAACAATTGCAAAATATATACGTGTTAACAACGGAGATCTTTTGTTATGTAGTCGGTATGACGCAATGACAGCACTTATCACAACACGGGTCAAGGCAAAGGGATAAATAAAAATACAGTTTTCTCGAGACCCTTGAGTGGAAGATAAATTTGTCCTTCTCTTACGGAATTAAATTTGCATCCTTTTAAACTTGCACCTAGGTGGAAATTCCAACCTGAGTCATAAGAAGACAAATATAAACATCTGAAAGCTAAAAGATAAACTTAACAAAGCATAAGCGAGCATAAGTAAATAATATCCATCCATCCGGGCTATTCCATCTCAAATCGACCGAAATATACAGAAAATTGACCTTGCAATTTTTAAGTACAATGAAACTTTTTCTGTCCGTTGACAACTGTGATACAATGCTTTGTGCAAAGTTTGAGGCATCAGAACTTAATAGTGTTTAAATTAAAAATATTTAAATTCATCGTATTTTCATAAAATTACAAACTTTAAACTGTTGTGGCTCCGAAACCCTTTCACCCAATGATCAAAATCATGGTTTATTTTGATGCTGAGAAATTAAAGTTTATATTGACATATAAACAGTTTTTGTTACTTTTTATGGAAATGGAAAAATGTAGATTTTTCTTCATTAAGACACCTTTGCCCACGAAAAAAAAAATATATTTTTAAAATACATGGGTAGATTCCGCATTGAAATTACAAATAAACGCATATTTTTTACTGGAGCACCGTTGAGTGTTGCAGTTACTTCCGGTTAAACCGGAAGTAGAAAAAACTCGGTAATACCATTATTGAGTTCTTAGCATATGGTTATCCCCACATACCAAGTTTCATATCACTGAACCATATGCTTCAAAAGTTATTTAGGTAATGCATGTGTTATTTTAATATTCGATACACTTTTCTGTTTTCTTGACTTAGCAACACTGAATTTGTACAGAAGTATCAAGTGTGGGTAATTTTTGAAAAGCTCTTAATGACCTTTATTCAAAAATAAAAAATATATATTGGGTGTTCCATTTAAAATAAGAGAGTTGGCATTACTTCCGGTTAAACCGTAAGTAGAAAAAACTCGCTAATACCATTACTGAGTTCTTAGTATATGGTTATCCCCACATATCAAGTTTCATGTCACTGAACCACATGCTTCAAAAGTTATTTAGGTGGTACGGGACTTTTAACTAACCCTGTATAACACAGTTCTGAGGGGTCCGCGACAGCCTGATCAGCCAGCACAAATTATCCCCACTGGTCCATGGAAGGGATTGGTCTGCGTCAAGTAAAGAAAACAGGATTTATTACTATCTATTATTATTATTATTATTATTATTATTATTATTATTATTATTATTATTAATTTTATTACGTAGGTCTGTGCTGTAAGTTACTGTAGACCACTTTTTTTCATTGATGTTTTTGATATTTGCTTTTGTTTTTTTTAGTAGGTTATTTTACGACGCTTTATCAACAGCTTAGGTTATTTAGCGTCTGAATGAGATGAAGATGATAATGCCGGTGAAATGAGTTCGAGATCCAGCAGGGAAAGTTACGCAGCATTTTCTCATATTGGATTGAGGGAAATCAATCAATCAAACTCCTGTATCTCCTCATGAGGAGCATAGGGCATTCACAAAGTGCCTCCATCGGACCCTATTTGTAGCCAACTTCTTCACTTCGCTCCATATTTTCCCCTCTCTAGCAATTTCCTCCAAAACTGTTCTCTTCCATGTATTTTTGGCCTTCCTCTTGTTCTACTACCCTGGGGGTTCCAATCCAAAGCCATTCTTTCTACTGCTCCATCTTCTTTCCTGATTGTGTGCCCTATCCAATTCCACTTTCGTCTTTTGATTTCTATTGCGATTTCTTTCTGATTTGTTATCTTCCATAGTTGTGAGTTTGTGATTATATCTGGCCATCTAATTTTTAAAATTCTTCGTAAACATCTATTAACAAATGTCTGCAGTTTATTTTGTATAATTTTACTTGCTTTCCATGTCTCACAGCCATATAATAAGACTGATTTCACATTACTGTTAAAGATTTTAATTTTCGTAGATATAGATATAATATAAGATTTCCATATTGGGTACAACTGGACAAATGCACTATTTGCATTTTTTATTCGGTTCTTTACATCCTCAAAGGCTCCACCATCCTTGTCAATTATACTACCCAAATATTTAAATTCTTGAACAGTATCAATGTTATTATTATTGATTAAACTTTATCTGTCTTTTTACTATATGATCCCATTTCTTTAGTTTTCTTTACGTTTATTTTCATATGAGCCCGTTTTATTACTTCTAATAAAGTATTAACTTTATTCTGCATATCACCAAAATTATGGGAGAGCAAACAGATATCATCAGTGAAATCCAGATCTTCCAAGGTATCATTTGATCCCCATCTTATACTTCTTCTAACATTGCCAACAGACCTTTCCATAATATCATTCATAATAATCAGAAATATGATCGGAGAGAGAATACAACCCTGTTTCACTCCACATGTAGTTGTTATATTTTCTGACAGCATACCTTTATGTATGACATTACAAGGATTGAGGGAAAACCCCGAAAAAAACCTCAACCAGGTAACTTGCTCCAACCGGGAATCAAACCCGAGCCACCTGGTTTCGCTGACAGACGTCTAACCGTTACTCCACAGGTGTGGACAATTTGGTTTTATTGACAACAACACTGTGATTTCATTTTCGTACGATAATGAGTACCCTGGAATAAAGACATAACGTAGGCTACATTGCGTCGTTTTCCATTTCCAGCACATATTGAGTCCTTAATAAAACATTTTCCACCCGAGAAAATATTATTTTCCTCCAACAAATACAGCGCATTCTAGAAATTTTTGAACATCATTCTCCGCAATGCTACTACACGGGATGTAAAATGCTTGATGCTCTGTAACTCAAATTCTAATTCCAGAGAACGCCTCAATTATTCTATTAATTATCGTGCGTTGTACTCAATATTATCCTTATCATAAGTTACATGAACTTAGATATCACTAAAGCCTAATTCATAAATACTTTATAATCAATAAATCACGAAGCAACTGCTTTCCATTTTTCCAGTAACAAATCTAATGCGTAGACTTTATAATCAATAAGTTACGCAGCAATTTCCTTCCATTTTTACAGTAACAAGTCTAATGTGTGGACTTTATAATCAATAAGGGCCGTATTCAATATTCAATATACAAAAATATTCTTTGTTCTTAACTTCTATGATAAAATGTCTAGCTTTCATTAATCAGGTATTCTTGTCGCACTTTAATTTTTATTGTAATTGTAATTGTAAATTTAATATTAATTGTAATCTTATTGTTCATGTTATAGTTGTAATCCCCTGGTAGAGGGGCAGAGAAGGCCTGACGGCCTTATCTCTACCAGGTTAAATAAATAAATCTAAATCTAAATAAAATCTAAAATAAATATTCATAGACATTTTTAGCTCGGGCTTTAGTTGGATTATCAGCGCTTTTCGTATTCATAAACCAGTGTTTGCGATAGGATATGATCTGAATTCTGTACTAGTAACCAGTGGATAGCCGGGGCTAGCTTAGTACGCTCGTAGCGCGTGCTGCGGAATGTCTATGAATAGCACCCTAAGTTACGAAGCAACTTCTTTCCAGCAACAAGTCTAATGCATAGACTTTATAATCAATAAGTTACACAGCAATTTCTTTCCATTTTGCCAGTAACATGTCTAATGTGTGGACTTTATAATCAATAAGGACCGTATTCATAGACATTTTTAGCGCGGGCTTTCGGTGGATTATAGCGTTTTTCGTATTCATAAACCAGTGTTAGCGATAGGATATGATTTGAATTCTGTACTAGTAACCAGTGGATAGCCGGGGCTAGCTTAGTACGCTCGTAGCGCGTGCTGCGAAATGTCTATGAATACGGCCCTAAGTTACGAAGCAACTTCTTTCCAGCAGCAAGTCTAATGCATAGACTTTATAATCAAAAAGTTACAGAGCAATTCCTTTCCATTCCTATTAAGATAACTTCTGAACAACTGAGAATGTATGAAACCTTTATTGTAGACCTAAAGTGACTTTAAATACCGGTTGTAAAATATAATTGAAATATTACCGCCATTAAAGGTTTTTAATTGCTTGCATTAAGTTTCCATTCACTGTCGTTTCCTCCTTTATTCCTCATAGTTTGTTAACAAGTAGGCTATATTGTCATACATCTTCTCAACTTCTATAAATTCTATATAAGTGTCTTTTCAAGCAGTTTTTTGCTCTACGACAATTTGCATTTTTTTATTTTTTGTCCAATGGCAGGGCTCTTAATTTCCAATTATTCGTCCCGACTCGAGGAGCAGGCTCACAGAAGCAACAAACGACGACAAAGAATACTTCATGGTACATTACCCTATAAGTGATTAGTTATAACATTTTTGTTGAATATATCAATAATTTTTATTTGAACACTGGTTATATTTATTGCTCAAGACCATTATTTTCATGCTCCAGTTGACGACTTGTATCGCAGTTGTGAATATACATTTACGAGTATATACAAGATATAGGCCTATATATATGTTTGAATGTTGATATTGGCGGTGAAGTAATACAATAGAAAGAGTTTCTTTTTGGAATACTGTTATAAGTGATGTAAGTGCCTTTCTAACCTTTTTCAGATTGTTGAATGCCTTTAAGGTGCTACTACGGGCGAAGCGATTCTCTTACGACAATGTTATCGGTAGTTGTCAAAGTGATACATCCGATGATATTTGAATCCTGAACTGCAAAAACCACACATGTCCATTTGAGTAAATTTTTAAGGCACAAAATACTGATTATCTTCAAACGCGTTTGGTACTTTGAAGTAACCGACATATAATAAGTTCTAGTGTGTGATATACATGAACTTTAATTTTTTTTCGTAGTATATTCTGGAAAAAAATCTGAATTGTTTGGACATGTGGGGTTTCTACAATTCACGACTAGTAACAATAATTTCATTTCTATAAATATTTTTTTAGCCTATAAAGAACTTTAAATGCATATTTAAACCAATAAATTGAAAAAAGTACACAAACATAAACAAATGAAAAATTAAGTGAATAGTATATCGATTCCTTAAAACATATTTTATCCTACAAGAACAAAGAAAACAAAGAGAACATTTTTTAGTTTCTAAAATATGCCACATGCCCTGGATTTGTGGTGTTTTTACAATTTCCTGCAATTCATTGTAACTTACTCATTTGTTATCTGTTTGATGATTTTTTCATGGTTGAAGTACGCCATTTGCAAACAATTTTCTTTTCTTGAAAAATCCTGTTGTAGGTTGTAGTTAGGCAGTTAAATGCACTATTTTAATAGCCGTTGTGTATTAAGGCAATTAAAATATGGCAATCGGGAACAAAATTTCTCAACTTACGTCACTTGTGAACATCTGAGGAGCCACCGGCGTGACTCAGTCGGTTAAGGCACTTGCCTGTCGATCTGAAGTTACGTTCGTGCGCGGGTTCGATTCCCGCTTGGGCTGATTACCTGGTTGGGTTTTTTCCGAGGTTTCCCCCAACCGTAATGTGAATGCAAGGTAATCTATGGCGAATCCTCGGCCTCATCTCGCCAAATATCATCTCGCTATCGCCAATCTCATCGACGCTAAATAACCTAGTAGCTGATGCAGCGTCGTTAAATAACCAACTAAAATAAAATAAAATAAAATAAAACAAAACAAAACATCTGAGGGGTGAAGTTGAAGAACAGCAGTTACGAACACCTTAACTTTTGTTGAAAACTGCTGTTGTAGGTTGAGTCAATGCAGTCGCTAGCAATGTTTCCTTGTCTACTGCTATTGCAGATTGAAGAATGGCTGTAGGAAACGGTTTTCAAAACTACTATTCTACAGAGTGAGACGCAAGTGTGTACTATAAATTATTGTATAATATTCTATATTCCAATATAAACAGATTTTGTCATGTAAACATATAGCCTTGATGGAATGGCAACACTGTGGGACGAGTGAGTTGGCGTTACGTCGAAGTTATTCATGCAGCAGTCATTCACAAGCAAACATTTCCATGGGGAACGGATAAAAAAAAGTTAATTTTTTTCTTCCACCATGTTAATAATGTCAAAGTAAGTAGAGGAGAGTTGTATAGTATCGGACATCGGGTAAAATCGGACAGTGATGTTTCTTTCATCTACCACCAGATGGTAGTACCTAAGTGACGTCATGGTTATGTTTCTGTGCGCGAAATCTGAACACTGCTACTACCATCTGGTGGTAGATAAAAGAAACATCACTGTACTATCATCTTGTAGGTGAAAGAAACGTCACTGTCCGATATTACACGATGCCCGATACTACCCAACTCTCCCCTATACCTAGGATCGTTTCCAAAAAGAAAATACAGTTTCATGAAGAGTTTTATTGGAACACGTACAGCAATTGTTCAAATATTTTTTAACATATTCCCCACCGGAATCGAGACATTTGCCATACCGTAGGATCAACAGAGAGGTGCAGACAGCTGTCACACTAGTTTCGATCCCAGGCGGCAGACTTCTACGACACAGGGATACAAAAGAACATTGTTTCCTTTGCATTCCACCGTTATCATCATCATCATCATCATCATGATAAGCAGCATCAGCCTAAGAGTTGGTTCCATATTCCATCGGAAACCAGTAAAACTTTTGAGATGCGACATCTTTTAAAAGTAGGCCTAATTTCCATTTATTCTCAACATTGCCCTCGCTTTGATCCCCATCTAAAGTAAAAAATAAAGAAGTTTGCCGTTGACCAACTTTTAAAGGTGTAAATGTCTATTTTGAACAGATCACTTCGAAGTTAGTATTTTTTTTTTTTCCTGACTTTAAAAACAAAGATTTTGATTTTGAATTATTTTATCTTCTTTCCTTAGCGTGGATATTTGTATCACTGGTCGCTATAGTAGATCGACCCTCAAGTAAATCGTCGCCGATGTAAGTACGTCCATATTTCAATTCCGCAAACCAACCAAACACAATTCATGCTGATAGTGCTTCATGTCCAAAATCATTAGAGTCAATGATGATTTAAAATAGTAAATAACCACAGTTCGAAACTTGTCTACTTAAATCCATTAATTTGATAGACTGTTAACGTAAATTATCTAGCAGCTAAACTAGGAAATATTTTTGGATTTGTAAACAGCAGGTGTCTTGGAAATTGAGTTACATTTAAGAGTATTATCGAACAAAAGACACTCTCGTTTATTGCTATACATAACAATTTGCAAAAACTTTCGGTGTGGCCCTCGTATTTTCGTATGTAAAATATTCTCATTTATTAAACGATTCTTCGAGCACACTAGACCAGCATAAAGAGGAAGAGAAAAGACAGGTGATACCCCCGCCCATGTCCTTTTCGCTTACACCACTTCAGAAATAAACACATAGCAAGGCACTGTGTATCAGTGGTGGATTTTATCCGACCAGCGACAGCCGAAAGCTATGACGCCTGCATCATACAATCCGTCACTCAGCAATGCTTGCCTTCCTGGCAACTTGTATCGGTCCTTAACATAACTGCCTCAGCCAGGGAAGGTGGAGTGGGGAGTTCAGGGGTAGTCTGCAGTGACTCAATTGAGTTATTAACGCTCAGGCATGCACTAGACAGTCACAAATAGAGGAACTCTTGGTTCTTGTGAAGAAAAAGTAAGTTGGAAAAATAAAACTGACCAAAATAAAATTTTTAAAATACAATATTTATCCCGGCCATTCTACTAGTATATTTTGCGTCGGTTTCTCAATACATATCTCAGTTTACTTTCCTATTAGAGACACGTTTTTCATTTCAGTTTACAGATATTAATGGTGTATCTCAGCGTTTCTCAAACTTTTTTGAAGTGGGGACCACTTTTTAAAGTCAGCACAGTTCCGCGAACCACCTTACTCTTGTTCCCTTCGAAAGCAAACTTATCATTTTCGTAGCATATTTTAATACCATTATACTTATATTATAAAATTGAATTAAGATTCGGTACTTTGGTCCTCTATTATGAATTCGGGTGGTCCCTGGCTGGATTACAGGCGCGGCGCCAGATATGCAGGGAAAAGATGTCGAGAAACACCACGTATATAGTGTTTTAAATCCCTCTTTTGTTGCTGAGAGTAGAGTGGGAAGTCGATAGACGGGTAGGGTAATAAATTTCATAAAATGTCTGTACTGGGAGAAAAAGTGAAATTCGATTGCCATGTGTCATGTCCAAACTCTGAGATTTTAAACTACAGTGTGATACGCAATTCGTTCGAATTTTATTTTTTCTTCTGTCTTTTTTGAAGGACCACAAGGGCAGACCTCGAGGACCACAAGTGTTCGCGGACCATAGTTTGAGAAACGCTGGACTGTAGCTCGTATTTAAATAATTTAATTATTTATGTGTATTACGCAGGTAACTAAGGCTACTTTTTTCAAAAACTTATTTCAACATTAAATGATAATTAACGACGGTAATTCTGCCACGCGTGATAAGTAAGCTCGCTCTGAAGGAAAATATAACAGAAGTGCATGCAGCAAGAAACCGGTCTATTTTATGATTACTAGGATACGTAATGTACTTCAAATGCGCATAACACGATTATTACGCTTTTATATCCGTAACTGGCCAGCATGTAGAGCTTAACAGGTTATCCAATAAAATGTCTTATGCATGTAGTTACTTTGAAGTACAGCAAAAATCTGCACATACTATGTCTACATTACTTTTCCGAGGGAAATAAACTTGGAATTTTTAAGGCCAAGAACAGATACATATGAAGGCAATGCATTCCACACTTTATTTATTTATTGTTTTATTGACTGGCGGTCTCAATTGCACACGTTATTTAGTATCGCCGGTAACATTAAAGGATGACTGAGAATTTGTGAAAAGAAGAGAGTCTGGAAGTAGGCGAGCTTGACATAATGTGCAGTAGTGTCAACAATCTCGTGAATCAGAGGTCGAGCGGCTCTGTTGTGGATTGTATCTCAGAAAGGAATACACGGTTAGTCAGCACTGTTAAATTTAAAAAGATCGCTCGGTTCTTTACGTAAATGCACAAAGTATCTTTTAAGCACTATACATACACGCACACAGGACTTTCATTTTAAAACTTTTCAGTCTAAATAACTAAATATTTAAATTGAATTCCATTTAAACAAAAAACACGTCAATTTAGATATTGAGGGGGAAGTCTGAAGCCAGACTTAATTGCATTTTAGATTTAACCCCTATCCCCAGCCATCCCACTTTGAAATTTCAAATGAAACCCCTATATTTTTATACTTAAACTAGTGGCTTGAACAGCAAATGCTGAAAACGTAAGTTCAAATAAAAGTTTTTCTGATTTATTTTTCAGAAAGATTACCAGACATTTTGAAAGTTATTTGCTTCCATAATATTGAGATGCAATATTTAAAGCAACATAATAACTGAATGAAGTGTAGCCCTGTCAAAAATATATATTTTAAAAAGCTTCCCTCTCAATGTTTTTTTCTTGAACAGATCCATCTTCAGTTCTTTGAGTTCTCCCTACACCAAAATGATATTATTGACAGCGATTACAGATATAATCGATTAATCCAAAGGAATATGAAATTAATTTAGATGTAGTTTAAAGATGCAGCTAAAATAAGCATGACTCAATTTACTAATGCCTCTTCCATATTACTGCACTGCATCCTAGAAAAATTAGAGAATCACACATATAAGTATCTACACCGCCCCGCCATTAAATATATGAAAAGACCACCACTTGATTAATAACTGTAAAAGTATTACATTTTTAAATAACAATATTATCTTAACGTAAGCTTTGTAGTTTTCAGTAACATATATACTGTAGCCGTTACTCTGTAAATTATAGATATGAAGATCCGTTACTCTGCAAATTATAGATATAAATGCCTAATTTAAGATATTCTGTATGTCTACTTATACAATCACAGAAGGTTCAATTTCATACCATCAATATATCAATAGCATTAATGTGTATCATTAGTGATAAATATATCTTGGCATAAACTGTAATAATATTTAATTTTTAATGGTAATAACGTCATCAAGCTTTCTTAAGTTTTGTAGTTTTTAAAATCCAATATACAGCTGCACTCAGAAAATTACACATCAGAGGATCAGACCTGTAAATTATTTTTAGTAAGTCTTGAGATGTTCTAAAAAAATTACACATATGAAGATCGATATATTGAGATTATGGCGTCAGAATCTGAGCTCTAAATATGAGCATTCTTGCTGGTCATGACCTTCGTATAATATTGTTTATTGTAGTGTGTGTGTTTTGTTTTAGTCTGAAAGGCATTAGTTCTCAAAACTGACGACAGATGGATTTTAGAAAATAGGAAAATGATGTAGGAAAATTGATATTTCATTGAAAACTACTATTTTTCTGAAAAACTTTGGGTTCCAAGCTTCAAAATGAGGGGTCATTTATTAAAATCCGTTCAGCCGTTTTCCCGTAATTTCCATTACAGTTGAAATTATGCATATATATATATGAAAGAGCATTCAATTGTTTATACACTTTATTCATTTGTTTTCGCATCTTTTGTTTTCTATCGTCGCTTCACAGATGTTTGTGAAGAATATTCTTTTCTAGAATGAACGCTACTAAATCGAAAGCAAGATCCTCTCTTTCAGATGATTATTTTTCGGCACAGCTGTGTATAGCTGTTACAGACATTACTCCACATTTTGAACGTATAGCCAAAGATTCGGATCAAGACGAACAATTTTCTTACTTCTGTTTTGTATTATTTATGTTTGCGCAAGGGGAAATCCAAATACCAATCCAACAAACCACAGTAAACTTATTTATATGTAATAAATGAGGAGTTTAGTTGCAAAATCAGATACATCACTAAAACATAATTTTTCAATATGAAGGAAAAGCGTTTGGAAGGAACCAAGGGTTTGCACCCAATACTTTTCTTTCATCATACAAATCCATGTAATGTATCTGGCTTTGGAGCATGACAGTGCTATAGCAGTTGTAGAATCAATGACTGCTCTAGGGGGAGGTATTGCTTGAACGAAGCGAGCAATCGCTTGCAAGAGGGGATAATTTCTATCTGAACTCTACTCCACCTTCTACTACGAGCATTTTACCCCTTAGCGGAATCGAGCTGATACTGCCCGCAATACACTCCGGCACAGATAGACTCCGCCCCCATATGAGCGAAGTTACTCCACAGAATCCTGGGACGGACCGTAATTTACAGTTTTTTCAGCTTTTCCCGCTGTAAAATTTACTGAAGCCCTTTATGTGGGACAGTATGAATGAAGTGAGACAAATGGCTTTTAGGCTAGGAGCTCCCATAGATGTTAAGATGAGTTCCAAGAGCCCTTGTAAGAACGCATAGGCCTACTCATTTACCTTTTAGCTTATTCTCCCTCATTTATTGAGCGATTATCCTTGGTTAATCGGCAATTCTCTCAATATGGAATAGAGTTCTTTCATATACCGCAAATCTATAACACCCTAGCTTAGTGTTCATTCCGAATGATTTCTCTTGCCTCTTAAAATTCCAGTGTTCTCAGTCGGGTTTAATCCCGCTAACTGCAGATACAATGGAAAGTATGGTAACCATAGATAACGCACACAGAGTCGCCTTCTTCGTCATAAATCTGACTGAATCTACCAGAATCAGATTTTAATACCTTTGGTGATATGATAAGCTGTCAGCTGAGTAACAGATGGTTCAACGATAAAAAATGTATTTTAAACGTGACACATCGCCTACGTCTTCTTATGCGTTATACGCATTTCGCAACAATTTAATACCTTTATCATGTTGCAAGTGATATTGCTGTTTATACAGAGTGTCTCAGAAGTGATGGCAAAAAATGTAAAAATCAAACGTACCCACTAATATAAGCAAAAACGTCTAAGACAACATGAGTCCGAAAATGAATAGTTTACGGATTTTATGGCTGGAGAGGAATGTGTGGTATGGCAAATGGTGAAGCCTCGTCAGACAGCACAACCGGCAAGCAACTCATCCCATCATTCCATACGAGTGAGCAAAAGGCTTACTTGGTCTGAAGTTCTTGAGGATTATCGATGTCCTGGCCGATAAGCAACTGCTTTGAACTGAAAACAAGCACTGGTTTAATAGGGTTGAAACAGAGCTAGGAAAGTGAAATTATTCATCCAAATTAAATCTTTTAAGTGCAGCTTATTTAAGTATCAGTAATATACCGTATTTATATAAATTTGTTCAATGTTTCATAAATTAACTTTTTATCACACAGATAAATAAATGAAAATTAAATAAAGGAAAGCTTGAAATAAACTATGAATTAAAATCACAACCGAAAAATAACATAAAATAATACCGCCTTCTCGTTCAGTATTCATTCGTTCACTGTGTTCTGCCCAAGACAGATCTTTCACTGCAAACCCAGCATTCTCCAATCTTTCCTATTTTCTGCCTTCCTCTTTGTCTTTGCATATGATCCATATATCTTAACGTCATCTATCATCTGATATCTTCTTCTGCCCCGATCAGCTTCAGCTGAATTCGTTCTTCATCCACTCTTTCCAACACAACTTCATTCCTTATTCTGTCTGTCCATTCCACACGTTCCATTCTTCTCCACACTCATATTACAAATCCTTCTAGTCGCTTCACTTCGTCGTAAAGTCCATGTTTCTGCCACATACAATGCCACACTCCACACAAAGCACTTTACTGGTTTCTTCAGTTATTTTTCTAGAAGTCTGCAGAAGAAGCTCCTTTTCACTTCCTAGAAGCAGCTCATGCTACTGCTTATACTATACTCCAACCACGAGAAAGTCTCCAGGGAATGAGACGAAGCGGGGTAATGCTGTGAATGAATATTGATGTCATAAGATGTCATGAGGTCACACACGTGGGTACTCGTATCTCTATTGGCTATCTCTCAAAGCACAAACCGTAACACTGGTATACATATTTTTATACTACCCTAGTTACAAAATTAGATCACTGTTAATCTCCTGGTCTTTTAATCCCTCCATACAGGAAATAACATATGCAGGAGAGCGCATGATTTTTAAACTGACGTTATAACTCTAGTATTATCTATCTGCTTCGCTCCAATAGATGACGCAATAGTAAGCATATTCCTTTCACGGTTTATCTCCTGGTTGGAGAACATAGTGCACCCCAAGTATTTGAAGCTGTCCACTTGCTCTACTACCTCATTTAGAATTCGCAAGTTTACCTTCTTTACGTTTCTTCCTATGACCATGGTCTTCGTATTGTTTGCGTTTATCTTCATCTCATATTGCTCACAGCTGTCTTTTAGCGCTAATAGCATATCCCTTAGTATCGTCTCCTCTTCTGCTAACAACGTCATATCATCAGCAAATCTTATGTAAATAATTATTTTTCCTCCTACTATCACCCCTCCCATGTTCTGAAAACAGTTCTTCAGTAAATTATCCAAGTAAATATTGAACAGGGTAGGTGAAAAAGAACATCCTTGTACTCCTCTCCCTATTTCACTTCCTTCTGACATTTCTTTTCCTATCCTGACTTCGACTCGTTTCATATGAAGATTACTGAACAGCCTCCTTTCTTTCCAATCCACACCAATTTTCTTCAGTATCTCCATCAGTTTATTCCAATCCACTCTGTCAAACACCTTTTATAGGTCCACAAATACTAGGTACATACAGTCCTAAGGGCCTTTAATTATAAACTCTTAACAGTACTACTCGTCAATATTTTCCAGTGAGCAACCTTCATGTTTACTAATCATCCGGGGTGCTATTCATAGACATTTCGCTAGCCCGCGCTACGAGCGTGCTGAACTAGCCCCGGCTATCGACTGGTTACTTGTACAGGATTCATATCATATCATATCATATCATATCATATCATATCATATCATATCATATCATATCATATCATATCATATCATATATCTAACACTGGTTTATGAATACGAAAGACGTTAGTTCGCAGATCATCCACCGGAAGTATCTCCAGGAGTTTACTCCAATCCACTCTGTCAAACGCCTTTTATAGGTCCACAAATACTAGGTACATACAGTCCTAAGGCCTTCTAATTATAAACTCTTAACAGTACTACTCGTCAATATTTTCCAGTGAGCACCCTTCATGTTTACTAATCATCCGGGGTGCTAATCATAGACATTTCGCTAGCCCGCGCTACGAGCGTGCTGAACTAGCCCCGGCTATCGACTGGTTACTTGTACAGGATTCATATGATATGATATGATATGATATGATATGATATCATATCATATCATATCATATCATATCATATCATATCATATCACATCATATCATATATCGCTAACACTGATTTATGAATACGAAAGACGTTAGTTCGCTGATCATTCACCGGATGCCCGCGCTAAGGATGTCTATGAATACGGCCCCCGATCTCTAACCGCCAGCTGCATAGGTAAACAGGAGAAGCCAAACATGGCTCAGGTATCGTAAGTTATTACTCTGAATTCTGCTGTCAATTTATCAGTATTTTAATTGCCCTCAACTCCTCAGAGATAAAATTCGATACCCTATAAATATTTGTAAAATGCAGTAAATGTCATTCACTTTTAGCCCTGATATTTACAATTGCAGATAGTCTCCCGCTAAGGTCCGTTTCGAAAATGTCAGTTGTCACATAGAAGGAGCGTGTTGAAATACGTGGTAAGTATCTTACTGTCTTGCCCGATTATTAACCTTATTTCTCGCGGTGCCTAATATGGTAACAGAGCATGCGCTGTGTCATAATTATCTCGCATAATTTTAAACAAATTACAAATCACATTTTCAGGGAACACAGAGTGGCGTAACCCTTACTTTACACTTCCCAAGCCATCCGTTTGTACAGTTTAACAACACTATATCAATTGCAGTCATTATGTATCATTGTAAGTGATGAACATACGAGAAATTACGAAAGGATGAAGCTGGACTTTGAAATATCATTACACTTATAAGCGGCCAGAGAACAGGAATGCTGGAGTGCAATTAAATATGACTTCATCGTGTTAAAGCATTTCTCTTTTTTACGTAATTTAGACGCGCTATTTTATTTCCCAGAGGATATGCCGCCGTAATTGGTCACCAATTGTCTAAATGGACTCCGTTCATCACCCTCTTCCTTTACAGAACAACTGAAGGGAACAGAGTCCATCAAGATATAAAAATCGGAGCAATTACTTTTCACATACTTTCCCATGACAAAGTATGTTTACTTCCTACCTTCACCTCCCTTATACTTGCTCCTCTTTGTTCGAATCCAGCTGCAGATAAGTCAATGACTTCATCTTACCAATGGCATTGATGGTCGACAAAGAAAGCCTTCTAAAGATGCTTCGGTTTTCTTATTAATATCATAAAATTGTAATATTGGTTCTTTGTCACAATTTCACCAATTCAACCTCTTATTTCTGCAATATAAGTTACGATTGCCATCAAAGGAAAAGCAACAAATCTCCTTGCACTTGAAAATGATATCACTCTGTGCGTATCGAATTCAGATTGCAGAGTCCAGATTAAAGAAACTATTTTCAGAAGGGAAAAAAGGGACATTTATCGCATTATTTTTCACTTTATAACTAGGCCTATTGAAACATTTTTATTTTATTTTTATGTTCAACATTGTTTAGGTCTCTAAATACAAAACAAATATATGTTAATAAAGCGTTTTTCGTTTTATTTTGTAAATTAGTTCTCAATCCCCATCAGCTTTTACACGACCCCCCCATCCCGGCAATCGCGACCTACACTTTAAGAACCACTGGCTTAGAGAATTCTTATTGTATTTTTGTTTCTCCACATTGGCCTTAACTCTGCCAGCTAAAATAAATCATTATTATTATTATTATTATTATTATTATTATTATTATTATTATTATTATTGTCTCATTTAATATTATTATGCGGGGTATTCACAAAAGCGGCCAAATTTTAATCACGATGAAAAGTTCCGAATAGGTTTACTCATGCGCAGCGTGTTAAAGTGAATCACTGAGAAGCCACGTGTTACTTTGTGAGAGAGTATGTTTGTCATTGTGAAATATTTATTTAAGAAAGTAATGTGATCGAGAAGTTCATGATGACTCGTAAACAAAAAAAAAACAAACAAACAAACTAACGTAATCTGTTATTATTCAGTGTCGTCCTCTTCCATGATAAAGCACGTTCTTCGCGTCCTATAATGAATTTTTCAGCCGGTTCCAGATTTCAAGTAAAACGAAAACAAATAGCCTAGTTTATTTTATCTACTTATTCAATTACACACCACACAGTCCCGACCTGGCTCCCAGTGATTAACGCTTCTTTCTTAATGTCAGTTCCTCTAAGTTCACAGTTGCGAAACGACATAGACCTAAAAAGCAGAGATAAAGACGTGATGTCTACAATTATTTGCGGAAAGCTTCTTTAAAGAATATACATTCGAACGTACTTGGAGTAGTCATGTCCCAGTCAGGAAAACGAAAAGATCTGAGGTTCTCAATTGTCTGATTTGCAGATTTATCATTCGTTTAGAATCCACCACCATTGCCATCTACCAACCACAGGATAAACCGTAAGAACACCCAATGTGAAGGGTGATCGTTTTGGCGTCACGCAAACACAAGTGGTGCCTTATTCTTCGAGACGTAGTTGGCAATGAGAGGAGGATTGTGAAGAGTGTTTGTGGAAGGAGGAAGTAAAAACTAGAGAACTGCGAGGAACATACTCGCAACCTTGCCTCTGTCCGCCATAAATATAGGGACATCATTTTATTTTTACTTCAATTTTGATTGTACCTGAGTTTTTGAATGTATTCCACTCTACTAGTAAACTTCCAACCGTTCTCAAAACAGAACCAAGCGTATGCAGTCAAAGTCGCCTTACGGTCATAGTAAACACAAACAGTACTGAGTTAGTGAGTATAGTACGTTCCAGAAATATGTTCGCGTTTTCCAGTGACGAAAGGGCTATCAATATTGAATCATATTCTCGTCCATCTGCCTATGTCGCATCCCGGTTTCCCCCACCCGCTTCTGCTCACCCCTCTGTAAAGGTTAGTAGCTGGCTGTCTTAGCTCTTTTCTGAAAACATTAATGTCTGTTAGAAATAGGACGTCTACGTAACATTATACAACTGTTTAAAATAACTTAAATAAAAGGATCTCGTTAATTAATTGTCAAGTGATTTCCCTCCTTTCTAAGACCATGCGACAAAACCACTTGGACGAAGATATATCCATTCATTAATTTTCCTTTATCGCATCGCCAATACTTCTTCGCCTAACTATCTCTCGGTGCGTTTTAATTTCTTGTCCTCTTATCACAGCCCGGATACTCGTTCTAAAAATGACCCTTTATCTTTTCTGATCGGTGAAGATTGAATTTACAGTACGTAAGGTACTCTTTTATAGAGTAGGTACAGAATTATTTCAACATGAGTTACTAGTACGAAGGACGAAACTGCTAATAGTATATAGTGCGATAATATGCGAAAAGGAACTGAAGCCTGTATCGAAATGAATTGTGTTTAAATATCCATATTATGATTATTTTTCAATTTAAATTCATTCTCTATATTGTACGCTAATGTGCTGTAGACAGTGTAATGTATACTGCATAATGAATACGTCCGAATTGATAGCTCAGTTCGTGAGTGAAAACATTTATTGTTAATACAGTACTATATTTTGATTAGAGAAACACCTAATGAAAATTATCAAACTCAAAATCGCGATATTTCCTAGTTTACGTGAATGGATGAAGTACTTTTCTTCCCTCCTATACCTAGTAAAGTGATTTGTTTGTATTTTACGCCAGTATCATCGAACTCCAGTCGTGGAAGGGGGTAGCAGTGTTTCCGGTTCTCAACCGTCAATTCAAAGGTATAGCTAGGTTAATATTAGAAACATTAGTAAAAATAAAATGATGACTCTGTACAACTCCGCCATCACCGAGGTTTGAAATTGGATCCACGGTCATCGTAAGAGAGTACCCTGCGAGCTGGGCTATAAGAGGATTCTCTGATCATGCAGTCCACCTTGTGTAAGGTCACTGCTTGAGACAGCATAGATGAAGGGATATCACAATCAGTTTCAATGAAAGACGATAAATTACGACTTTCCTGTTGAAAAACGAATCTTTATGTATTGGGAAATGTCAGAAATGCAACGAAAAATATTATATTTTATGATATCATTTCACCTTGAAAATTCAACTGAAATATCACTCATCCTCTTACGAGAATCATCATTTACGTGTCATATGCGAATTACCATTTTGTTTATTACAATATCCTCACATCAGGGCACCGTGTGACGTCATCAAACTCTTACATAGAATGATTCATTTTCTGTATCCGCTGCGATGAGGATCGGCTTGTGACCATACTGGCTTCCGGATTACAGAGCAGCGGGATGTGCAAATACCCGAGGGACGAAGCAGTGTGGTCTTAGGCTGAAGACTTACTTCAAGAATAATGACGGAATAATTCTCTATTACCTATTTAACGACGCTGTATTAGCTGTGCGGCTATCTAGCACAGGCGGAATCGGTAATAGCGAAATATTTAGGAGAGATTAGTACGAGGATTTGTCATGGATTACTAGACATTCATCTTGCAATTGGGAAAAACCTCGGAAAATGCACAAATCGGTAAATAATTTCAAGCGGGATTCGAACCCACTCCCCAGCGCAGTCTCGGATCACGAGGCCGTTCGTTGCCTCGAGAGTAAGCCACAGACAGCAACGGTGGCTCAGTGGTAGTGCGCTGGACTTACAAGCCAGATTCAAATCCCGGTCGATTCATCCTGAATTTATAACTTGTGCTGGGCAACACAAGGATTTTCGTCAGGTATTCCAGTTTCCTGTGACATTAAGCGTATTCCGAATCTCAGCGCTGAACAATCTGATGGCATTACGGTGTTAAGAATTTCAACGATGACGTCACTGATTTTATTTATTTATTTTATTGGGTTATTTTACGACGCTGTATCAACATCTCAGGTTATTTAGCGTCTGAATGAAATGAAGGTGATAATGCCAGTGAAATGAGTCCGGGGTCCAGCACCGAAAGTTACCCAGCATTTGCTCATATTGGGTTGCTGGAAAACCCCGGAAAAAACCTCAACCCCGACCGGGATTCGAACCCGGTCACCTGGTTTCGCGGCCAGACGCGCTGACCGTTACTCCACAGGTGTGGTCAACGACGTCACTGATGCTCCACCGGTGTCGCACCGGTTCCATCAGCTTGCAGAGGTGGTGGCAGTATCCATCAGCTGCCATCAGTGAATCTGATTGGTTCTTGTATAGGGCGGGAATTATATCGACGAATGACATCGTGCACTGTTGTGTCATGGCGGTGTGTTCTGCTTTAGTTCTGCTGTATGGTTTGTAATGAGCACAACGTAAAAAAATATGTTAATAGCTTATGAGCGAACATGTCAACGGACCAGTTATTACTACTGGTTCAAGAAATAAATTGTTTGTACTATCTTCTCTTTAAACGAACTGACAGCAATGAAATTTCGCAAAATCTTGCTAGCGTAGCACATGCAACAACTTGTATAGTCGCCATGATAGCCATTGAACCTTCCAGCAGTTTTGTTCCTATTTCGCTGCAGCGCGACGTCATTGATGTCCACCGGTCCGGCGAGATTCGGAATACGCTGATTCCAAAAACTGTCCATCTCCACCATTCATTCGTCATTGTGGTGCACTCTGGACAGTCTTTGACGAACTAAGTGGTATTCTCTTCTTTGCACTAGCGACATCTTTGAACCAAACTAGTAGAGTCGGAACGAATAACGGTAAGGTAAGAGCCCTGTCTTTGCAAAAAAAAAACCATTCACTCTCAGTCGAAAAGAAGAATATTTCCAATATTTCCTATGAACAGGAAGGAGTTCAATTCCGAAAATACTCTGTCAGATTATCCCTTTCATTAGATTCGTTCCAACAAGCGGTTCATGCATCAATTCATGTACCAACCACGGATCATCTTATGCGCATGCGCTGGTTGAATATCTGCTACGGGATTGAAACAACATAGTACCGTACAAACATATTGTTAGGATAACACATTCGGTTCCTGTCGAAGGGTAATACTGTACCTATATCTTGACTTCCCTGTCAGAAAACAAATTCAATTCCCTTGAATGTATAGTGAAATTGTAGCTATTAAAAAAACCTTAATCTTGATTAAATATTATACACATAAAAAGTACCGTACTTTCATGACTTAAAAACAACATATAGGCCTATTAGATAACTTCATTTGTCTCCACACGTTTTCAGAAGAACAATCAAATCAGATTTGTCAAGTATCTTGCATTTTTAAGCGTTGTTGCCAAACTCAAGAGCTCCATTGTTTTCATGGCCACTAGAACGCATTTCAACATATGACATTGTGGTTAATCTTCTTGAGATGATATGGTACAGTCATTTCCAGTTGTAACTGATAAACGATTACTTAACACTGTTTCTTTAACTACAAAAGATAATGAAAGGAGATAAGATGATAACATGGCGATAATATAAAAGTGCTTTGCCTGCTGATGTAAGGTTGCGCTCGGGTATGGGTTCGATTCCCGCTTGGGCTGATTATCTGGTTGGGATTTTTCCGACGTTTTTCCCAACCAAGGCGAATGTCAGATAATCTATGGCGAATCTTCGGCCTCATCTCGCAAAATACCACCTCGCTATCACCAATTCCATCGATTCTAAATAACCAAGTTATATATATATATATATATATATATATATATAGGGTATGTCAGGATCGGAGAAGAAATCCCAGAAGGAAGTGAAATTGGGAGAGGTGTATGTCAAGAATGCCTTTTCAACATCTACTTGGAGGATTTAGTGGAGAACTGTTTTCAGAACATGGGAGGAGTGATATTAGGAGGAAGAATAATAAAGTGCATAAGATTTGCTGATTATATGGCGTTGTTAGCAAAAGAAGAGACGATACTAAAGGATTTACTACTGGAGCTAAATGAAAGCTGTGAGCAGTATGGGATGAAGATAAATGCAAATAAGATGAAGACCATGGTCATAGGAAAAACAATAAAGAAGGTAAACTTGCGAATTCTAAATGAGGCAGTACAGCAAGTGGACAGCTTCAAATACTTGGGTTTTATGTACTATAAGCAGTAACATGAGCTGCTGCCAGGAAGTCATTGGATAAGGAAGCTTTTAATAGAAGAAAGAGCATCTTCTGCGTACCTCTGGAAAAAAGAAGTAAAAAAGAGACTAGTGAAGTACTTTGTAAGGAGTGTGGCATTGTATGGGGCAGAAACATGAACTTACGACGAAGTGAAGAGAAGCGAATAGAAGCATTTGAAATGTGGATATTGAGAAGAATGGAACATGTGAAGTGGACATACAGAATAAGAAAGAGTGGGTGAAGAAAGAATGATGCTGAAACTGATCAGGAAGAGGAAAAGGAATTGATTGGTTCATGGGCTGAGAAATCCTTGTCGAAGGAAGAGAAGAAAAGAAAAAAAAAAAAAGATAAAGGGGGGTGAGCGAAAAGGAAGAATAAAAAAAATATGAGTATGGAAGAAAGGACACTATCCACATTTTATTTTATGTCCTATCTTTATAACTTGTTCTGGAGCCTCTTATGAAGCAATTTGCACAGAGAACACAAGAACAAATCCATTTACGTTTTTGTTCCTAATTTTCGAACATATTCTGAAACAGCCGCGACGCATTTTCGCCAGCCTGTAATACACTGAATGTTTACAAACTGCAAAGTTTACAACGACAAATACAGTAATATGACATTCAGAAGTGAATAATAAATATTTTCAAGAAGACGAGGCTATATAAGCAGAAATTAATATAACGCAGTACGAACAGCATTTAGCACATTCTTACGTAAATGGTGACGTGAGTTCATACAAAACTCAAACTAAACTTTTCAGTCAGTGAGATGCTAATTGATGACGGCAGAAAATTTCCAAGACGAACGTTTATGAAATAATGATCCCGAAAATGTCTCGAGCGTCCATAAATATACATTTCTATGGTTTAGGGCTTCAATTTTACTTATTTCTAAAGCAATATTTTAAAAATTATCATATTACAGTGAAATGTAATGTTATGTTCATGTAGACTGCTTCAGGAGCTTAGTACTAAGAGAAAACTAATCATTCACGAACTCGAGTTCGATACCTGGCGTCATCTGGAATGATACTTGTGGTGGCAAGATCAGAGACTTAGGCCCAGTTCCACCAACTTTTGTTAAATATTTAACATGTCGTTAAGACAGTTTAACAGTGAACTTAACGGAAGAGTTGTTTCATCAACCCTCGTTACTGCTAACATCATGTTAAACCCAGTGTTAGATTAACATAGCATACTCCCGCAGTTAAATCCTTAACGTCCTGTTACAGCGTGAATCATGGCTGCCAGGGAGCATAATAAGTTACAAGCTGCATTAGGTATTATATCGAGATATATCTGAAGTGAAAGCAATTAGCTGCAATCACTACTTCAGCATTTATAATTATCTAGAGATTTTCTCATTAATACTAAAATGATTGATATTAATATTAGCACTGCATCTGCAATACGGAGAGAAGATGCGTGCTTATTAACTTAAGTTTTTATGTGATTAGATTATTATTCCGTATTAACTGTCAGATATAATTACAGATTTTCAAAACGATATTTCTTTACTTCACTGATTTAACAGTTCACACATGTACTTATGACTAATGACGTGTGAAACTATGTTAGGTATCTAAGATATGAAAATAACGTCAACACTTACCACTGTATTCAGCATCACAATCATCTTTACTTTCTATTGGTTCTACTTGATCCTGGATAATATTCAGAGAATCTTCGCATTCATATCAACTTTGAGAGTGAAAGTACCACCGCCAGTTTTCATACGTTCCACTGTATCTTGTGCATGATCCTTCATAGCATTTGTCTTAATACTTTCGTAACATTGATTTGTTTCATAGTTCGTTTTTTTCACATCTAAATGGCGATTGAAATCTTGAGTTAAAGAAACCCATAATTGTTCCGCTTTCCTTATGGAAGTTCAATTACTACGTTTGTCTTCATTACATCTTATAATTAGTCGCTAGATGTACTAAAATAATTATGTTTCCTCACACGAGGTAAAATTACTGCTCCTTACACATTTATTTTTATAAATTTCACTTCATTTCATTTAATGTTCTGCCCAAGGACTGGCCTTTCACTGCAAACCCAGCTTTCTTCAATCTTTAGATTTCTCTTACAATTATATTAATTTCTAATAATTCCATAATGCAAAAATACAATTTTCCGCTAAAACAAATGTCCACACCACAACTATAGATGCATTCAGAAAACATTCATACAATCACTGCCTCGTTGATTCCTGTTACAATGTTCTTAACATCATGTTACCAAACCAAAGTACTTCAAGTGGTTGGTGAAACGCTATTATACTAACAGGATGTTTAATTTTTAACAGTATGTTTTTATTTATTTTTTTTATTTTAGTAGGTTATTTTACGACAGCTTAGGTTATTTAGCGTCTGAATGAGATGAAGGTGATAATGCCGGTGAAATGATTCCGGGTCCAACACCGAAAGTTACCCAGCATTTGCTCATATTGGACTGAGGGAAAACCCCGGAAAAAACCTCAACCAGGTAACTTGCCCCGACCGGGAATCGAACCCGGGCCACCTGGTTTCGCGGCTAGACGTGCTAACCGTTACTCCACAGGTGTGGACAACAGTATGTTAGTTAACATGCTGTTAAGGTTATTTTAACGGAGCTTGGTAAAACTGGGCCTGGGATTCTTCTACAGGTTCTCCCATTTTCCTCAAAATTACACAATTTCATTCCACAAAAATCCCATTTCACTCTACTACTCTCTCATTAATATCAAATCATTTCATTTTGTAGAAAAATATTGCATCAGAGTAGGAGTAAAGGCTCCTGAGATTTTTCATTGTATCTGTCACCGTTTTTGGCGTGTGAAATAAGTAGTGAGAACGTTAAATGCGAGTATTTTATATTTGCCGCAGTCAGTCCGATAACTGTGTTTGGAAAATGGCTGATGCGACGTGTATATGAAGTGGTACCATTCTCAGCTGCACTAGCAACATGCTCACAAACTGGGTACTATATATCGAGGACATACGCTAAAAACGCTGGCGCCAGCTATAGTAACATTTTTTGGTGGACAAGGTTGCAGTTGAAGTTCTCCTGGGGATTCTCCCGTAAAATGTAAATTGACCACGAATTGAAGATCTGAAGAACCCAGACAAGCTAGGACTTCAAGCAACAACTGATGACATTACCCTTGGCATGTGGCATGCCATCACACTGTGACAAAATCGCTATTATCTATCACAACGATTTTTCCGGAGCTGTTAAAGTTCAGAGCTGTGACGGCAAAATGCTGTCACACCCGACCTCCAGATATCAGGGAATGAAAAGTCGCCCACTGATTCATTCATTCATATCGCATCTAATTCCTGGTTGTTGAAAGCAATGTTTACATCCGCTGCACTTGCGTCCTTATCCTTCGCGCATTTACACAGAAACACATTTTCTGTACGGTTCACACAATGCTAATTGAACTCCTTGGGGCAAGATACAATTGAGGCGTTGGGTGCAATAACAGCTTGAGTCAATAACCCATGTTTTAGGAAAACAATGTCAAAGTTTTATACAAATGTAGAAATTTTATTAGTACATATACTCGCATCATTTGTTTTGTATTATATTTTAGACTGTGTAAATTATTCAAATGCAATACCAGTTATAATTTTAACACAACCAATTTTTAAATATTTGTAAATAAAATATGGAAAACTTAAGTCGTTATTGCAGAGTAAAGGCCCATTCACAATGAAAATTAAACATAGCCGTAACATAAACACAGAAGTTTGCGCCCAGGCTACCAAATGGGATCATTCACAATGATTCACATAAGCATTGACATAAACATTACCGTAAGACGTTAACATGAAAGTTTGCAAACTCCAAACTTTCATGCTTATGGTTACGTGATTTGCAAACAGAACACAATCGTGGAGCGCTGAAGTATACGACAGGATATGAGGAAATGGCGTCGTTGTTATGTTTCCATGGTTACCAAATATGTTTGCGGTTATGTTTATGTTCCCATCGTGAATGATGGTATGACTTCTTGATTTTACCGTAACGTTTATATTCTTAAGTTAATGCTTACGTTATGTTTAATTTTCATTGTGAATGAGCCTTAAGTCTGAGATCTCTTAAATTAGAATAGCTAGGCATTAAAACCAGTAGGCAAGTGTTATTTCACTGACATAACGAAACTTTATTGACTGAAGAATGAGAAGTAATAGTACATTAAGATGTCAGCTTATCAAAATAATACATAATAAGAATTTTAGCCGATAAGCCCTTACATTTTTATGAAAATATATTGTACAAACAAAATGACGTTAGTTTTAAATTTCTAATAAGAAAAACAGAAGATGTATAAAGAAAATCAATCCTGAAACTATGCTGGAAATGAAAACTCCTCTAATACTTATAGTGTCAAATATTCTTATTCATTATCACTGACTTCATTTTTAGGATTATTTTCATTCAACACTGGTTCATAATTGAAGAGAATATGCATTTTCTGGTTTTAAGAATTCAAATACTGAAATTATATAAATTTTCTTTTACAATTTTAAACCAGGACGAGGGGGATTGTTTTAAGATTAAGTTCTTCCTTTGGTGGAATATTATGTCCTAATGAAAAATTGAATTGCTGGAAAACGGTATTGTAAATATATGATACTGCCAAAGACCATGATGTATAAAACATGAGAGTAAAATATGTTTGTATTGCGAATTTTTAACCTTTCGACTTAGCACAGCACTTCACATAATGAACTCTCCTGCCATTTAGAGCCAACGAAATGAAATACAACTTTTACAGTCGATGGAAGATTATGAAAATGCCATCGACTTAAGTAGAGTTAAGCTGTTATTGCATCCAGTGCCTCAATTATATTTCTACTTCAGCATTTTTCTGAAAGTGTTTGAACAAGTTTCATATTCAAGAATTGTGTGGACTGATAACTAAAACCCAGATCCGGAAAAGTCAACAGGCACAATATTCGGATTTGGGAGATGTTGGCAAATACATGACATGAAATCGGGTTTCGATCTGACGTTCTCCGGGAAACAAATGGAGTACATGTTGAGGTGTATCCATGAAAACTTTGAAGGTTGTGGTATCATTTGCTGAAAACCGTGTCTCTGGATCTAGTGTAGTTTTTCAGTTATAAATGTTTATAATCAGGTAAAGACTTTATGTTCACCCTGTATATTTTGTAGTCATACACTGTTACATAAAGAAGATAAAATTTCCATCACTATACTTAAAAGCGTAGATGCAGCTTTATATTGTGCAATAGGAAATCTCACTGTCAACATTCCCCTCATCCCTGCAACAGCGACATACGGTTTCGAAACATCAGTGGCTTCTGATTACAAAACCATCCGGTCAACAGAAGTTCCAGATAAACGACTCTGTATCTAGCATACTTCCGTTGATGGATTCATAATTTGACCGACTGTGAACTCTTCACGCGCTATTTACAGACATTAGACATAGCCCAACCATGTAAGTAGAGCGGTCTTATATAGTAGAAGAAAATAAACACGAACAAAATTGTGAATCAACTAATAATTTTTTATTTTATTTTATTTAAATTTAAATATATAGAATAAAGAATATAATTACAAACAAACAAGAGAAATAGAAATAAAATAATATAAACAATATAAAACAGGAGATACAGTAGTATTAACAAAATTTGAGACCGAATGAGCAGCGCTCGTGTTCGGTCGCAGTTCAGATACAATATTAATAGGCCTATAAAAGAATATAAAATAAAATAAAATAAAATAGGAAATAGAATTTAAATTACAGTTACAGAAATTATATAATACAATATTAATATAAGATAAATATAGAAAATAAAAAAATAATAATAAAAATAAATAAGTAAAATAAAATAGGAACTTAAATTTAAATTACAGCGGCAATGGAATTATATAATATAATATTAACACTAGAGAAAAATAATATCGCACGTGAAAAGTAGGACTATATTTCAAAATTATATAATACAAATATAATATAGGTTGATTAATTCAAACACATAGGCTATAAATTTATTTAATCAAATTGAAGATACTAACACGTTTCTAATTTTCTTGTTATATGTTAGTGGGTTACATGTTAGAAGTTCTGGATGTAATTTAGTTAAAGCATTGTACAACCGAGGGCCAAAATTAATGTTATGCTTTAGACCAGCAGATGTGAGACATTTAGGTTCTACTAATGTTAAATTAATATTTCGTCTTGTGTCATAATTATGTGTCTGTAATACAAATTTATTACGATTTTTATTATAAAATTTTAACAGCGTATACTTATAAATTTGTTCAATATTAAATATATTAAATTCAGAATAAATTAATTTAGTTGGATAATCGAAACGTTTCTTCAAACAAATCTTAATTACTCGTTTTTGTAGTAAATTTAACGGACTAAGATTAATTTTTGTACTTCCAACCCAAACAATTATACCATATTGAATGATAGACTGAATAATGGCCAAATAAACATTTCGTAGAACTCTAATGGGTAAGTAGCATCGAAGATTAACGAATTTATAAATTGTTTTACGAAGCCTCTTACAAAGATAAGTAATGTGATGAGGCCATTTTAAATTCTGATCAATAATGATACCCAGATATTTGACATACGTGGCTTCTTTCAATGGTGGACATTTACAACTTTTGGGATCTAAACAATTTTCACTGTGTATTATTAGTCTATATTCATCGCTAAATTTTAAATTTTGAACACTGGCAGCTGTTAACGAAAAAGGAACTAAAGATTGAGACTGGTTTCCTGGAAATATAATTACAGCGTGTTCAATTGTGACAAAGGAAGATCAGAGACCCTGTAGGTATTAACGTCGTTTGAATTCCATTGTCCAAAGGCATGTAACGTCGACCGTTGGTGTACGGTACGTGACAATTAGGTTGCTGTTGTAGTTGCGTTGAAGTCACGGTTGTGGGTTAGAATCCCGTCTGGGACATAGAAGTATGCTCGCTGTCAATGTTCATTCTTGTGACGTCTTAAGTAGTACCACAGTCTACTATATAGCCTACAGTCACGAAGCTTGAGTTTTGAGGGTGCTAGAAACAATAGACTGTGCCGGTACTATTTCGCATTGTCTGTAATGAGGCGATATTAGCGATCCTAGTGGTGGGCAACTATCTAATGTTTGCATATTTACTGCGTATTGAGCTTCGTGACTGTATATACTAGACTGTGGTAGTACTGAGTTGACGTTACGAGATGTAAAGTCAAGAAAATAATAATAATAATAATAATAATAATAATAATAATAATAATAATAATAACAACAACAATAACAATAATTTATTTATTTATTTATTATTAATATTTGTGTGCTAAACAACAGCCAGAGGCCAATTATAGTTCAGCACAATACACAAACAGAAGATATAAAGGTCCAAAAATAAATAAATAAATATCTTAAATCAAGAAAAAACATACATAAATAAAATTAAGAACAAGAACACTAAATAATAATAATCAAAACGAAAAGGATCTAAATTGTCCCCATGCAAATTGGCATATTTTATGCATCTACAGACTGGAGAAAGTGATTTTGAATTTCTGTTAAAAAATTTTTTTGAAATCTTAAACCTTTTGTAGGAATACGAAGGCTGATATTGTTTATGATAGACTCACAATCAATATCACCCTTGATCACTTTGCAAAAAAATTGATAATCAAGATTTTGACGTCTAGAATAAAGGCTACAACAGTTAAAATATTTACAGGTAATCTCATAACTGAAGTCAGAGGAATTGGGTATAAATCGAAAAGCACATAAGGAAATAAATTGTCTTTGAATATTTTCCAATTTAACCGAATCAGTTGAAGTAATGGAATTCCAGGCTACAGATGCATATTCAAGTTTAGATCGAACCAAAGTAAAGTATAGAATTAATAGAGACTCTAGAGTAGAAAAAGAATATGTTATAGATCTTATTAAACCAAGCATTCTTATTGAATGATTATAAATATATTGAACATGATCGTGAAAATATAATTTAGAATCGAATAATACACCAAGATCTTTAATAGAATTTTTCCTAATAATACAGATGTTATTAAGAGAATAATTAAATTTTATGGAAGTAGTTTTTCGTCAGTACGAAATGACAAAAGTTTTTGTTTCATTAATTTTCATTCCATTATTGTCAGACCAAAGTTCAATAGAGTTAATATCATTTTGAAGAGTTTGGCAATCGGCAGAACTATTTATTTGTTGAGCGAAAGATTTTGAGATCGTCAGCAAATGACAGGTAGTTTGAACTTATTCTTTTACATATGTCATCTATAAATAATAAAAATAATAGAGGGCCCAATGTAGGTCTTTGGGGAACTCCATATAAACAATTAAATGGGTCGGAGAGAGAATCTCCTACACGAACACAACATTTCTATTAGTTAAATAGTTTTCAAACCAGCTCACGTAGTTAGAAGTGAGACCAAAGTTTTTAAATTTATTTATCAAAATATTGTGAGGTACAACATCAAACGCTTTGCTAAAGTCAATATAAATTGAGTCAATTTGACCTTGAGCTTCAACAACAGGCGTAATAAGATTAAGGTAGGATACTAAGTTTGTAGTTATTGATTTATCTTAATAATAATAATAATAATAATAATAATAATAATAATAATAATAATAATAATAAATGACCGACTGCCATACGCTAAGTTCCCTTCGGAAGACTTCGGTTGATTCCGTGAGAACTTAGGTTTACACGTGATCGAATTTCTTATGCACGATTCCGCTCTTTTCTTTCTTTGTTTTGTTTGTTTATTGCTTTTACTGTCTGTTTATAGATCAAGTGTTACAATAACTAATCTATGTTCAAGTGGTAAATTATAATCGCGACGCTGTTACTCTCGGAGTGACTCCTCCCCTTTGCTTACGTCTTAGGAAGTGAAGGCTCTATAAAGTCTAGGTAGGTAGTATCGTTCGCCATTTTTGTTCTTTCGTTGCCGAGCTACCATACGAGGAATCTATTTGCCACACCGTTAAACATTATCATGTCGTAGCTCCTATGATAATAAATCAAACGCACTGTAATTCAGCAAATAATTGAGCGGCAAATAACGTCTTCGTGTGCTTTCTGGGAACGTCAACGAAAGAGCCAAAATGGCGGGCGACTATATTAAGTATTTATTTAGCCTTAAGAAATGAATAACGTCTTTATCAGCGAATCACAAGACGCACACGTTTAAATGTAGCCGACCTGCAACGCGATTGGCTGCCGGAAATTAGGGCGACGGGACTATAGGTGCAAATTAAACATCTTTTGGCTAGTCGTGTGACCGAAGTGAACTTAGACGAATTCACGATAAGGAGATGGGTCTTTTTTTTTTTGTATGTAAGCTTGTGTCTATGTCATATCTATTTCAGTCAACGCCAGGGATCGAGTCCAAGTCTGCAGAATAACAATTCCGGATTCTAACATTCAGCTACCAGAGCGTCTATTTCAGAAACGTATTGTCACGTAATATAGAACGTGATTTTGGATTTTTTCTTCAGGTTTTATGAAAATAAACCAGTACATAAATCTTATGGCTCTTGACGGATGGAAATATTCCTGTTTCAAAAATGCTCAACTGTTGTAATTGCAATTCACCGTTCGACTTATGCGTCATTCGTCTTGCATCAATGTACGTACGCTGACGCAATTGTGAATGCAGTGATTGTAAAGGTCTCTTTTTACTGCATTATCGGCCGCAGGATTGCTGACCTAGTCGTAATGATGTTTATGGTTCATCTGACACACCGATCCACCCGCCTTGTTTACTTGGAAGTAATGACGTTCCCACGAAATTATTTCGCAAAACGCAAGCTAATCATATCTTATTAGCAGGGAACGGATTTATATGGACTAAAAATATATGAAATATGTAAATATATATGTAGTTATTTTTACCAAAATATGGAATTAAATATGGATTTTTACCAAAATATGGAATTAAATATGGACTTAAAATTATAAAAAAATGACTATGTACGTTAAATATTGGTACATTTTAATCAAACTAAACAAAAAATATAATGGACGTACCTTATCTTCCAATGTAGTTTCAACAAAACACAATTTTTATTGTCTGTTACCATAACAATAGGTTACAAACATTTCTTTCAAGTGCTGAAAAGTGAATCTTCTTCTATTGTCTCTGAGGATAGATTTATACTGACTAAAAGAGCGTTCGACGTCACAAGAAGTAACTGGTACATAATTCAATTTCACAATGTCTGCTGGGGATAAGTCCAAGTTAATCTTCACTGTTGATTCACCACTCATCACAGCAACAACCTTTTGTAGTTCTTCATATCCAGGGTTTTTTGAAAGTACAGTGTCCACCTTAGCTCTTACTGCATCTGCAACTTTACCTCTACCACGATTCAGTTGTTCCACAGTACTATTTATAATTTCAAAACTTTCAGATAGTGAAAGGTGCCTATTTTGGAGACTTTTGAGCGTTTTTATGATGCATGAAAATGTATGCTGAATGTGAGCTAAGTCATTCTTCACACTTATGTCACAGGTAACTGTTTTCGCAGTATCAATTGAGACTGCATCTTCAGAGTCCAATGCAAGGAGAACATTGTTAATAGAGTCTATATGTTCGGCATAATATTCAACTGCTTCTAGCCATGTACCCCATCTAGTTAAAATTGGCTTTGGTGGCAATGGAATTTCAGGGTACATTTCTTTCAACACGTTAACTCTACTGGGAGCTTTGAGAAATACTTTTTTCACTGATGAAATCAACAAATCTACTTTAGGGAAATTGTCTCTGACCACTTCTGCCACACGATGAAATGCATGCGCCACACAAGTAAAATGAGTCAATTTAGGATATACAACAGATAATGCTTGTCCAGCTTTGACCATATAAGGGGCAGCATCGCTAATAAAGAATAACACATTATCGTACATAATACCCTTTGGCCACAGGATACCCATAGCTTCGTTGAACAGTTTAACTATAGTTTTGTTATTGCACTTTTCTAGAACATCACAATGTAAAAGAATTCGTTCAGAATATTGTTCACTTAACAAACCGATAACTACATTACCAACAAGTCTACCTTCTTTGTCGGGAGTCTCATCAATGGAAACCCAAATTGAACTATCTTTAATTTCATCTCTTATCTTCTGTATTGTCTCATCGTAGATGGATGGAGCATACGTCTTCCTAAGTGTTGACTCATCCGGGATTGTATGTTGAGTATATTTTTCAAGGAATTCCCTGAAGACCTTATTCTTTAGTTTGTAGAGAGGAATATCAGCAGAGATGAGAGAACGGCACAGGTCGATGTTAAACTCAGATCTTACATTCGATGTTGTTGGTTGTGTTAAAAACAATTGTCTCTGCTTGGAATTTAGTTGTTTGTTGGCCTGATGTTTACTAGTTGTAATGTGTTGTTGCACCAGGAACTTTTGTGTAGATGATACTGCACACTGACACAAATTACAAAATAATATTTTATTGTCAGTTGATAAACCATCTTCTTTAAATTCTGAAATGTAACTTGTTAGTTTTGATTTTAAATTGACTGAATGACGTACTTTTGGCATATTTACCGTCTTTATAGTATGATTTACAAAACTGAACCTATGTGTACTCTGACTGGCATTTAACTGTTGAGCTGCACAACTGAAGTCTGTTAAAAATTTTAAATTAAATTAATACAGTTTTGTAACTTACTTTCCCATTGTTGATAGGACTGCTAATTTTCAAATAACTCTGATGTTAAAGGGATTACTGAACATGTGTTTAAATCTCTATTGTTGAAATGTATTTTTAAAAGTTAATGGAATTTTGTTTTGTTTTATTGTTAAACCTAATATAATATGGACTGTTTTATATGAAATATGGAAAATATATGGAAATTAACGAAAATATGTACTAAACTCTAAAATATGGAAAAATATGGAAAATAAAAGTAGGATTTTTCAACCCTACACATTGTGAAACATAAAGATAATGCAAAATATAAATTATATTAGCTTTATAAGTAAATATGTATTTACATATAAATCCTTTCCCTGCTTATTAGGAAGAAAAGTACCACTTACACTTTGCTAATTCCGACACGGACCGGAACATGAGGCAACTCTGAAACACAAGTGAATCACTGCATGTCCAAACGTAAATGTCACATTTTTCTTTGTCTTTCTCATTATGGTGGAGATTCATATCCCTCTCTTGTAAAATGTAAGGGTAGGGCGTGTTTCTTTTCTCTCTTGTCTTAAAACTTGGCCTTGGACCATGACGACAACATTATCACGAAGTCTTGATGTTAGTGAATTCTTAATGGTACATAATTTTATTCGCAATGAGGTTCAAAAGTACCAAGGGACCCTAAACTTGATAGTAGATGATGGTGGTAATGATGACGACTTTCTACAGGGACATCATTTTATTTTACTAACAATTTTAATATTAACCTGGCTATACCTTTAGATTAACGGTTGACAAACGGAAACACCGTTTGCTACCCCCTTCCACGACTGGAGTTCGATGATACTGGCGTAATATACAAACAAATCACTTTACTAGGTATAGGAGGGAAGAAAAATAGTTCATCCATTTACGTAAACTAGGAAATATCGCGATTTTGAGTTTGATCATTTTCATTAGGTTTTTGTTTAATCCAAATACAGTATTGTATTAACAACAAGTGTTTTTACTCACGAACTGAGCTATCCATTATGCAGTGTATATTATATTATCTACAGCACTTTAGCGTACAATATAGTGAATGAAATTAAATTGAAAAATAATCATAATATGGATATTTAAACATATATTATTGAAAATGGTGGCCGTTCATTTCGATATAAGCTAGAGTTCTTTTGTGCATATTATCGCACTATAGACTATTGTACCTAATTCCAATTACCAGTTTCGTCCTTCGTACTAGTAACTCATGTTGAAATAATTCTGTACCTACTCTATAAAAGAGTACCTTACGTACTGTAAATTCAATCTTCACTTCTGCCGGATCCGAAAAGATAAAATTACTCGGACATACTACCTAATGTCCGTCCAAGTGGTTTTGTCGCAGGATCGTAGAAAGGGAGGAATTATTCGTGATGGCAAGCCATCGAGTTCAGAATAGTGCATGTTTCCATACCCAGAACAATATCAGAATAAAAACATGTCAATTTATTCATAAAATATGCATGGTAAATATATTTTTCTCGAAAAATAACCGGTTTGTTTGAATCCAGTAGACAATAATAATGTGATAATGATAATGTACTTAATATAGCTATAACGATTTTGTTCTTGACTTTTCTACCAACAAAATAGATAATATCAAGTAAAATGGAACATCTTACGAGATCACCAGATGTGTTTAGGTCAGAGTAATAATTTTATACACAAAAGCTTGAAATCGAAATCTTTCTAACAGAAGAGCTTCAGTCTATAAAAAGTATTGGACTTGGAAAAAAATGTGTAACTTATTCTACTGTCTCGAGGAATACTGCGTGGTCTAGGCCAGTCTGTCGCGCAAGCAGTCCGAGTTCGGGTCCCCGTCAGGTCTGAAATTTTTGACTGAATACTGACACTTGTCATTAACAAGGTTGTAGTTGGGTTTTTTTTTCTCGAATTTTCCACGTTTCCCCTTGTTAGGCATAAACATTCCGTCTGACCTCCATGCCAACTAGCATTACCTGGTAGCTGGCTGGCAACACGCGAAGGGACTGGAATTTCGGAGTCTGACTACAACTATACCACTGCCATTATACTACTCTACCACTACTATTATATTATTCTACTACTACTACAGTGACGTAGTAGCATGTACTGCACTCCAACCACGAGAAAGTCTCAGAGGACTGAGACGCAGAGGGGTAATGCTGTGAATGAATGTTGATGCCATAAGATGTCATAAGGTCACACACGTGGGTACACGCATCTCCATTGGCTAGTTCTCACAGCACAAACGATAACACTGATACACACATAGTTATACTACCCTAGTTACAAAATTAGATCACGGTTAATCTCCTGGTCTTTTAATCCCTCCATACAGGAAATAACATATGCAGGAGAGCGCATGTTTTTTAAACTGACGTTATAACGATAATATTAACTATCTACTTCGCTCCAATAGATGACGCAATAATAAGCACATTCCTTTCACGGTTAATCTCCTGGTTGGAGAACAGTAAAGCTTCTCGCAATGAGGGAATAAAGCTTCACGAAAAGAAAGAAGGCAGCTTTTCTCTGACAGCCACATACTATGAACACAAGAGAGAACAAAGAAAGCATTCACGTCTTCATTGTAAAGAAAAACAACAGACCGTCGCCACATCATTTCATTGCAAACGCGTGCACACACGTATCCCAGAAGTAGTCAATGTCATTAGTCACAGGAATAACCTCCTCGTTCGATATCCGGTTTGGTCATATATTTCACATCGCGGAACACTGGAATTCGACCCAAAGTCAAACTTCTAGATTTCTAGAGGTTTTACATCAGCAACGTATAAGCTACATTCAAATGCATAGGTCACTGAACAAAAGGGTTTAATTGAACATTATTATAAAAAGAAAATAAAAGACAGAGAATAAATAGAGAGAATGGAAGAGAGACAGACGTAGGAAAAAATAAATTAAAGAAACGGAAGGTTAGGGAAGGGAAGGGTAGGGAAGGGATGGGATGGGAAGGGAAGGGAACGAACAAATACACACACATATACAAATGTCGTCCTCGGTGGTCTAAAGGCTGTGTGATGTATCTTGTCTCACTTTAAAAAGAGAGAGAAAGGAGATATGTCTTACTTCGTCTGTGTTGTTATGGCGATGGGGGAATGGAGCGGTGCCGTCCATCCATCCAGTGGCGGAAGGGACTAGTTGATACATTCTGTAGCGCAAAATAAAATAACAAAATATCTCTCTTCGTACTGTGTAGTTCCGTCACTGAGCTTGTCTTACAAGAAACTGAATTCCGGCATCCTGTACAATAATAAGATTTTGAAAGTAATCCTGAAAATTTATAACCCTCCTATAATCTCCACCCTCATTTGAAGGGATTGGTTTTATTGCTACTGAGACAAGATAAACCTTATCAGGTATAGTGGTTAACATCCTACTTATTGGATCCCATGTCCGAGGACAATCAAATATTTTAATTCTTGTGAAAGATTAATATAAGCCTGAAATTGATTTATTTTTGTTACTGAACTTATTTGTTAATTATGTAGCTTTAAGTGAATTTTCATTTCATAGTTTTCTGCTCAACGGCACTTCTTTCACTGCTAACCCAGCGTTCTCCAGTCTTTTCTATTTTCTGCTTTCCTCTTAGTCTCCGCATATGATCCATATATCTTAATATCGTCTATCATCTGATATCTTCTTCTGCCCCGAACTCTTCTCACGTTCACCATTTCTTCCAGTGCATCCTTCAGAAGGCAGTTTCTTCTCAACCAGTGATCCAGCCAATTGCTTTTACTCTTCCTGATCAGTTTCAGCATCATTCTTTCTTCACCCACTCTTTCCAACACAGCTTCGTTTCTTATTCTGTCTGTCCATTTCACACGCTCCATACTTCTCCACAACCACATTTCAAATGCTTCTCTTCACTTCATCGTAATGTCCATGTTCCTGCCCCATACAATGCTACACTCCATACAAAGCACTTCACTAGTCGCTTCTTTAGTTCTTTCTCCAGAGATCCGCAGAAGATGCTCCTTTTGCTATTAAAAGCTTCCTTTGTCATTGCTATCCTCCTTTTCACTTCTTGGCAGCAGCTCATGTTACTACTTATAGTAGGCCTACACCCCAAATATTTGATGATATCAATTTATTTCCTGTTGCCTCATTGAACACAAAAATCAGAACTAAAAGAAAAAAAAAACTATTTCAGATTTTTCTTAACGCCAAGCACTAGAGAACATATCGTTGGCTTACAAGCAAAACACAGTAAGTAAAAAATATTACGTCTGAGAAAAGACGTTTTGAAATCCTCTTAACAAAACTGAATCCTCAAAATATTGCTTTTAGTAAGTTGTATCTCTTTATGTGTGTTTAATTTTCCAATTCTAAGTTTATACACATACATTATGTACAGTATGTATATTATATACGCTTTTTTCTCAGAAGTAATATTTTTTACTTAATGTGTTTGCTTGTAAACCGACGATATAAGGCTTCAAAATGACACCAAAATCAACTTCATATATTTATTTATTTATTTATTTATTTATTTATTTATTTATTTATTTATTTATTTATTTATTTATTTATTTATTCTGGTGTAGTTAAGACCATCAGGCCTTCTCTTCCACAACACCAGGAATACAAATACAATAATAGAAATAAACAGAAAAAATACACTATATACAAAGTAAAGCTACACAAGAAATAAAGAGAGAGAAAAAAACACTATAAACAAAGTAAAGCCACACAAAAATATACACACGTTGCAGTCACACAAACTTTAAATGAGTGATTAAGTATCATAATTAATTGTATCCTAACTAATTAACTAACATAAACAAGAAAGTTGCAATTTTAATCTAGATTAAAAAAGAAAAAGAAAAAAAAACACAAATCAATACTTCTAGCAATACCTAAAAAACATTAACTAAGACAAAATATTCCAATTTAAATTTGAATTGTGATAAAGTCCGGCAGTCCCTGACGTCATTAGGTAACGAATTCTAGAGGCGAGGTATTTCTACAGTATTGGAAGATGAGTATAAAGACGTTCTATGATGAGGGATATTCTTTGTCGAATTATATTGCTTTAAAGAACTCAATACTACGGTAATCAATTTAGCCCACTACTCACTATTTCTAAATGATTACACTGATTGTATCATTTCTGACGTTCATTTCATGGCTCGAAAATAAATATAACTTTCGTTTATCAGCTCGCACGTACTTGAAATAGCACAGCTGGACCGGGGTGGGCTAGATTACAATTGATAATTATCTATACAGATGAGGTCTCTTTTGTTACGGCACATGCACACTTGAAGAAGCTGATAAATTTCTCAGATATTAGCGATAAGTTTCATTCACAAATATTCATCTAAATTTATTCATGACCAAGACAGAAAAGTTAATAAACATATGAATTTGTCAATAAACATCGAGAAAAGATCACAAACATGATTTGTAACTCAGGTAACAAGCAAAGTTAAAGGAAATCTTCCGGTATGGATGCACCAAAATACGTTATTATTATTATTATTATTATTATTATTATTATTATTATTATTATTATTATTATTATTATTATAGGTGAAAAAATTCAAATATGTATATATGTATTTATTAAACACTACAATTGGGTATATACCCGGTAGCAGTGATATATAATATACAATAATAACGTTACAATAAATATTAATAAATTTTACAATAATTTCAGGAGAAAAAAGTAAAATAAACGTAAATCTAAAAGTAAATGTGCCGGCCCATCGAGACACTCGGTTAAGAGCACCGCGACGGGTCGGTATGCAATAAACCTAGGACGATAAATAAAAACTATGCTATAGTAACGCCTACAATAAGCAAAAGTAAACCTAACTTATAAGTAGGGGAGAGTCGGGTAGTATCGGACATCGGGTAATATCGGACAGTGAGTTTCTTTCATCTACCACACGATGATAGTACCTGACTGACATGGTTACGTTTCTGTGATGTCGCATAGAGAAACGTTACCATGTCATTTAGGTACTATCATATGGTAGTAGATGAAAGAAACGCACTGTCCGATACTACCCGACTCTCCCCTACTTCTATTAAACCCAACTATATTCAACTTAAGTAATTACATATCAACTTAATTACATATCATCTTAATTAATTACATATCAACTTAATTAATTACATGACACAACCTAGATGATTTACACTGCACCTACAATTACATTTTCAGTCTAATCTTCTCAGCCTTTCCTTAAATGTATTGATTTTGATTAAACTTCCTAAAATATGATCAGCCTGCCTAAGTATGATGGTGTTACTAATCTAGCAATATCTCGGAGCAACAGTAACAAAAATATAAATGACATTTGAGAGGAAATTAAGCGCAGATTAAATAATGGGAAATGTCTGTTATGATTCGGTTGAGAAGCTTTTGTCATCCAGTCTGCTATCAAAAAAATCTTTGGAACCGATTTTTAATACCTAACTCGCCATTTCATTAAACCTTGGAATAAAAACTTCAAATAATAGTCTTATAACTTTCTTATTTAAGTACAAGATATTTCATGTTATATTCCCTACGATTTGACAGGTACAGTACATACGGAGAAAGAATAATCTCCTTCAATGACATGTGAAAAGACTGTACAAGGAAGCATAGATAGAAATCATGCAAAAAAAACATTTCTGGCAACAGAATGATAAAATCTTTAAACGTATTTCTGGCAGGTACGCATGCAATATGGGGACATAAGGTAGTGTAGTGAAAGGCTCTACGCTACAAAACCGAAAGTCGCGGGTTCGATTTCCGATGAATTTTTTTTTCAATTGACCGGATCCTTTCGGCTGCAATGCTGATCTAACAACCCGTAACATAAGTGAGAACCAGGAAGATTTCCTGGGAGTAGAGGCAATAAGCACGTTGGACTGACATCCCTACTGCTATTAATGTCAAAAGTACCCGTGGGCCACCATGGTCTGTAATAAGGATAATTTTACTCTTATATTACACAAGAAATATGAATAAAATCCACATAGCAATCCAGCGGAAAAGACGGATGAGTAGATATCAGTAAAAAAATAACAATCTGGTATCAGAGTAATAAAAACCTTAAAAGTAACTTTGTTAACTGCAGAAGAAGTACCGAAATGAATAAAAGTTTCCAATAATTTATAAGAAAAGACTGTACATAAGCGGAGAAGTAGATATAATGTAAAATAGATTTCTGGTATCACAATAGCAAAAATCTCGAAATGTATTTATTTCTGCATGTACAGGAGTAGTCAATAGATAAAATTCTTGTAACAACTGAAGAGAAAAGGTCGTACAGACACAGAAACAAAATTTGGGCAACCTAATTGTACTAAGTCCTAGATACAAAGCATTGCGCATGTGTAGTAAACAAGAGCGCCTAAATGTATGCTACTTGCGGATAGTGTTGCGAAGCTTGTTGTCTATATACAGGAGGACTGTTACCAATTTTCAATTCCATTTCTGCACATAGATATAGCCTATATAATATCAACAATATTTCTCTGGTATGAATAATGCTAAACACGCAACTTAAAAATCTCCAAGTGTAATTTATATTTTGCATCTTTAAAATACTTCCTCCATACGAGGCCTGTCTAAAAAGTATCCGACCTTTAGCCAGAAAAAATATTTCAAATACCTGACGGGGTTGGGACCCTAATCCCCTTCAAAGTAGGCCCCTCGTGCTTGCACACACTTAGCCCACCGATCCTTCCACTGCCGGAAACACCTCTGGAAGTCTTCTTTTGGAATGGTGTTCAGCTCCGTCGTCGCGTTCCGCATTACCTCTTCTCTACTCTCAAAACGGGATCCTTTCAGTGGTGTCTTCAATTTTGGAAACAACCAGAAGTCGCAAGGAGCCAGGTCTGGAGAGTAGGGACGTTGGCGAACGGTTGTAATTCCATGTTTGGCCAAGAAAGTGTGGATCAATTGGGATGAATGTGCAGGGGCGTTGTCGTGATGCAAGTGCCAGTTGTTCGCCGTCCACATGTCTGGTCTTTTGTGCCGAACTGCATCACGGAGTCGCCGGAGAACATCGTGATAGTACTCCTTTGTCACCGTTTGTCCTTCTGGTGCGTATTCGTGATGCACAATTCCACGGACATCAAAGAAAACAGTCAGCATCACCTTGATTTTGCTTCGCACCTGCCGCGCTTTCTTCGGCTTTGGAGACTCGGGATGCTTCCATTGCGACGACTGTCTTTTTGTTTCTGGGTCGTACCCGTACACCCATGACTCATCTCCAGTTATCACGGTGTTCAGAAACCCAGGATCAGTGTTGGCGGTGTCCAGAAGGTCCTGTGCAACGTCACGACGGAGGTCTTTTTGTTCCGGGGACAACAACTTGGGCACGAATTTCGCAGCCACTCGGTTCATGTTCAAATTATCACGCAAAATTGCATGTGCAGAATCTTTACTCACTCCAACCTCTTCGGCAATCTCCCGCACGGTCAAACGACGATCTGTCATCACCAAATTTCACACCCTCTCAACAACAGCTGCACTCCGAGCAGTTTGGGGCCTGCCACAACGCTGCTCACTCTCCGCTGATGTGCGGCCATCTTTGAATCGGTTGAACCACTCCTTAATTTGTGTTACACCCATCGCATCTTCCCCAAACACCTGCTGAATCTTACTAATTGTTTGACTTTGAGAATCACCAAGCTTTTGACAAAATTTGATGCAGTATCTTTGCTCAATTCGTTCAGTCATCTTGCGAGAAAACTAAATCCGACAAACACTTAGAACAGCACCTTACTTGGCGACCACCAGCCAGTGACTGGCACAATCGCATTACGGTTCCTCCTTCCACCGTGCACAGTGGCGCCGCCTTAGAATCACTACTTTGAGCGGGAAAATTTAAGGTCGGATACATTTTAGACAGGCCTCGTACTTCGTATAATAAAGTATGCCTAGTAATGAGAAAAAAGGAAATATGAAACATATATTCGGTTTGTTCCAGCACGGTTCAGAATCTATTCGGAACTACCTGCTTATGCGTAGTAGCTCAATGTGCGTTCCAACAGGACTAGAACTGATTCCGAACCGATACTGAACTCCCAGTTCCCTGTTCCAACGTTTCCAACGTGCTTTAGAACTCGTTCGGAACGAGTGAAATTGATTCTCGATTAAGAGCAGGAAGTGGGAATTCTGAACTAACGCATGCGCAGATTGTTTAATCTGAAGTTTGGTTAAAATGCTTCCAGTCTAGGTAGGTTAAAACAAAAGGATAGTCTATCATGAGTGATTTCAAAGGTGATATCGATATACTTTACGAATAATTAAGTTCGGTACATGAATATAATTTTAACATGAGAAGAAATTTCTCTGAAGGCCGTGAAAGAAGAGTTCCAGTAACGTTTCAACAACGTAAAATCCCCAACTAGTTCTGACACCGTATACAACTGGCGCATGCGTCAAAAGAAGTTCGGTATTAGTTCGGAACACGTCCTGAACTGCTTTCTAGAACAAACCTGTTATCAGATTAATTTTACAGGTATTTGCTGATAGCATTAATTAGGAATTTAGTCACGACAGCTTGATGTAAACCATGACAAATTTATATATCAGGATGTTAAAATGTAATTTCCACTCTTAGGTGGTATTCTTCTAATACAGCGTTTCTCAAACTATGGTCCGCGGACCACCTGTGGTCCTCGAGGTCTGCCCTTGTGGTCCTTCAAAAAAGACAGAAGAAAAAATAAAACCAAACGAATTGCGTATCACACTATAGCTGAAAATCTCAGAGTTTGGAAATGACACATGGGAATCGCCTTTCACTTTTTCTCCCTGTACTCACATTTAATGAAATTTATTACCCTACCTGTCTACAGACTTTCCACTCTACTCTCAACAACAAAAGGGGAATTTAAAGCAATATAAACGTGGTGTTTCTCGCCATCTTTTCCCTGCACATCTGGAGCCTTTAACCCAGCCAGGGACCACCCGAATTCATAACAGAGGACCAAAGTACCGAACTTTTTCATGTATTTTTGACTTTCTTAGTAGTTTTGCCGACATCCAGTCTGCACATTGAAATGGTCACGTACTGTACGTCGTACACCAATAATACAACTCTGAGGCCACAATTTTAAACTTATGTTCCATGTAAATATGACGAATTTTCATAGGTTCTTGATCCCTTTCATTGCGATATTGAAACTAACAAACTTTCATAGAGTGAAAGAGAACAGTTAATTGAACTCTCGAATGACACCGGACTTAAAATTAAACTCGAAGCGGAAGGTATGGTTAATTTCTGGACCTCATCGTAAGTGAAAAGAGAATATAGCGAACTTCACAATGGTGCTTTAGAGATTATAATTCAGTTTGCTTCTACGTATCTGTGTGAGAAAGGGTTTTCATCACTAACTCTAATAAAAACAAAGTACCGAAATCTACTCGATGCAGGTAACGATCTCCGACTTAGACTTACCTGCATACATCCAAGTATAGAACAACTGTGCAAGAATCGGCAGTCTAATCCATCTCATTAATGCGAGTAGCAACATTTATTTATTTATTTTTTTTACTTAATTAGTTAAATATTATCCAAACTCTTATACCTTGAATTATAATAGTACATTATGCAACGAGCCTATAATGGTAGTAATTAAGACGCGAGTATGTTTGTTTATGAAACGAGTTCGAGTTTCATAATTTTCATACGAGCGTCTTAATTACCATTATAGGCAAGTTTCATACGACTTTTTATGCTCGACCATATTTCTAACTTGAAATTATTCGTAAGTATTCATGTTACGGTTATGTAAGTGAGGAGCGGAACTGATCTGAATTGCGAGATGTGCGCAGACGCGAAAGTATTGATTTTTTCCGAAACACGAATGTCATTGATCTTGATATACCTAATCTAGAGAATAACATGAACATTAGGCTTGATATAACCTGGAAATTGATTTAGAATTGAAAAACGAGATGACAAATTGAATTTATTTGAATATTATTTACAATTAACGCTAATTATTATAGTAAAAGAACATAACTTTCTGCGATAGTATTTGACTTCCAGCCTCCGTGACTTTTCGCTAATTGTTTTTCGATTGCATATCCGAGAATAATCGTTACTTGCGGTTTTATAATGGTACAATCAGTACAAAGGTGATTTCTCATTGGCTGAACAACTGAATTATAATGAATATGTGTAGTTTAATGAGGTGCAATAAAGGGCTACTACCAGGTCTATAATTACTACATTTCGACATGGTCGAGCATAAAAAAGTAAAATGAATTTTCTTCTATTAACATTAACTTAATTAGTTAATACTAATATAAAATTAATTGAATTAAGTTAATTTTAATTAATTAGTTATATTTTAAAATATAAGTATACTGGAATTATAAATTTGCTTTCGAAGGGAACCAGGGTAAGGTGGTCCGCGAAACTGTTCTGACTTAAGTGGTCCCCACTTCAAAAAAGTTTGAGAAACGCTGTTTTAATACATCTGATTTTTCACCGCCATTTCAAAACCACAAGATAGTGTGAGGAGAGCTTCAGATTTATGTGAGTGTACAGTCAAAGCTAGGGAAAGTAAAAGAAAAAGCAGAACACATCATTCTCATGTGCACATCCTGCTACATATACTGCAGCAGATTAATGCTAATTTCCATGTCAGATGCGCCGCATGTGTAAATCGACATTAATTCCACTGAATTCGTGATAGCATCAATAGTTGCGTACATCATGTTGAACCATGCTTTAGTCATCCCGTGCTTACGTAACCTGTTTCTTTCGAAAGATGAGTATATTACAGCTCCCGTATGTTGAAAACAATGTGCAGCTGGGGATTAAATGGGCTCCGACTTGCGATAGCAGCTACAACAAACATGTTGCAGGTGGGTGCAGGCCAAGGGTCGACTACCTGTGGAACGCTCCGCTCGCTCACGAGTATCTGCATAGGTCACAGACATGCACGGTTGATTTATATAGGCCTACTGCCAAATTTTTATAAGGAATTTATTCTTGCGATTCTGAAACACATTAAATTTACTAAGCTATAGCTTATAAGTAGCTTATTCTTGTAGCTTGTAAGTTCATACATACGGGATATTCCATCTCAAATCGACAGAAATATAGAGAAAATTGACCTTGCAATTTTTAAATACAATGAATTTTTTTCTGTCCATTGACAACTGTGATACCATGCTTTGTGCAAAGTTTGAGGCATCAGAACTTCATAGTGTTTAAATTTAAAATATTTAAATTTATCGTACTTTCATAAAATTGACAACTTTGAACTGTTGTGGCTCCGAAATCCTTTCACCCAATGATCAAAATCATGGTTTATTTTGATGCTGAGAAATTAAAGTTTATATTGACATGTAAACAGTTTTTCTTACTTTTTATGGAAATGGAGAAATTTAGATTTTTCTTCATTAAGACGCCTTTCACCACGAAAAAATATTTTAAAAATATATGGTTAGATTCCTCATTGAAAGTACAAATAAACACATATCTTTTACTGGTGCACCGTTGATAAGAAAGTATTGAAAATATCAAATAAAGAAAATAAATAGTACGCGCGTGAACTAACCACCTGACTGTGAGGCGGGAGCTAGCCTAGGCAAGCAAGGCCAGGAGACAAACACGTGATGTTTCGTCTAATAGCGCATAGCTGGGCTAGCTTTATCACAAGTTTTCATAAACACAGGAGTGAAATGACGCCCAACGCCTGCTTATCTTCAGCTCTCGGCCAGTGCGTGCGGTACTGCAACGTTCAAGTCTAGGCGTGTGAAAATAATCTATTTAATATCCTCGAAACTTATTGCCAAGCCACTAAGCAAACAATGCCGAATCCCTCTTAATAATGTAAGGTTTTTTCTCAATATTTTTTACATTTTTACAAATTAGCGAAAAGCCTAAAAGTAAGTAAAATCAGATTATCTGTCTCTCTGTATATAATAAAAATAAGAATTACTTCTTAACATAACCTACCAAATGTCAGCTTCAAAATGAGCTCCCGTTCAATGTTCTGCAGTAAATGGTTCCAGAGTTCTGAGCGCTGAAAGAGGCTTGTTTTTATAAAATACGCTAAATTTGTCGCTCAATAGTACGAAAACGGTTTGACTTTCGATAGTATATTTTTGAAAATGCACTGTCCTCAGCACCTTGCATAAATAGGGACAAAATTAGAGTATAAAAAAATGCGAGGTTTTTTACTGATCGATTTCATATGGAATAGCCTGTATACTTTTTGCTGGTTGAGTGGAAGAGAAGGCCTTACGGCCCTAACTCTGTCAGCTAAAATAAACTATTATTATTACTATTATTATTATTATTATTATTATTATTATTATTATTATTATTATTATTATTATGTAGCCTACACCTTAGATTTAAGACCAGAAAATGATGGAAAAGTCTATTTTTAAAAACTACTTAGATAGGGAATTTTTGAGCTAGACAGAAGTAGATACTGAACAAACTGCAGGGAATGTGATTTAGATTATTGGAGTTTTCAGAAATATAAAATTCTTCTTTAATTTCCTGTAAGTAGTAGGCTAAATTCCACAGTATTCAATTTTAAAGCATTATAATTTGCCAAAGAATAAATAGCCTATATGGCGTTGATTTTGGTGCCAATTTGAAGTTTTATATCGACAAGCCAGTTCTAAAGGGAATGTCAGGCATTAGACAGCGCTCTTAGCTATAGAACAATGGAACTTTTGTCATCTTACTTTCAATAATTTAGGATATGTGTTTCATGTTTTTGTCAAAATTTGTGAATAAAACAATTTTATGAACTGTTAGGAAAAGTTTTCCAATTGTTTACAAATCTGAAGACACGTTTAAACGTCACATTATTGACAAGTAATGCAATTTCTGAGCTCAACTAGAAAGAGCTAAGAGATGCTAGAGAATTAACAATGAGTTTAAAAAAAAACCAAGGTAAACAAAATAGAGGACAGACGCCCAGTTCTGTTAAAATCCTGGAATAAATCGAATACGCACCCGTTCGATTTGTAGTCAGTAACAGTAACGTTACCACTCGAGTCACTTTGAAAGACAAATAAACAATAAAATAATGCACACATACGCGCATGTCTGGGGAATGCATACATAAGCCTAGTAAAAATGCAAAAAGTTCGAGCAATGAAAACATCCCATTACTTTGTTTGCAGGAAACGTGCTAAAAAACAAATTAGAAGGCACGTGAGAAGGACTGCCTGGCAACCGACGTGGCGGGCGTGGATCCAATTTCTCCTACTGCTCTTCAAAACAGGATATACATGACTTGACATGTGATGAGAGAAACGGTAGCATGTAATGTATATAAATATCATACTTCGTTTTTTCTATCTTGCAGTTAAATCAAACTGTTTGACTGCATGCGCTGAGATCATGATTTCTAAATAAAACGGCTGTTGATCATCCTTTTCTGTTTTTTCACAATTTCTGACAACGAACATATATATACAACGCTTGTGGGAGGAATATCACCCGCAGCGTTTTAGGTCAGGGGTAGAAATAGAGTTCGTGCGTTGGTCTCCTGCATTAAGTTCGTATTTCATATAAGAAGTCGTAGTGCAGCAAACGAAATGTTAATAAATATACAAGACTAGTAGGTTCGCTGGTTTGCGGTAGTTCTCCGCTGTTGCTCAAGCGGTAAAGTTTCTGCTACCAATCCAGAGAAACCGGATTCCATTCCCGACAACGAAGTGGTAATTTATTCGTTTCCCTAGCATTGGAATGGATCACGGATGGAGGACGAAGTACGTCTACGCGCACTTAGGACTCATAGCCTACCTTCACGTTCTAACTTGGGCGGGAAATGGCGGCAAATTTAGTCTGGGGCACAGCACTGTTGCCAACATGTCGCCCTACAAACGTTTCAGCAAAAAGTAGCTAAATCTCTCCAAAGTTTGTTTAAAAAATCCCCAGAAATGTCGCTAAAAATTAATAATAAATATCACTAAATAAAAATAAGAAAAAGATACATATGCGGAGAAAAATATCATTTCCTCGTCGTCACCCTCTTCTGCGGAGTCTGGTTGTGTTGTTAATGGCTGTGATGTTGAGGTGGAAGATGTGGGAACATCTGATTGTGAATTCCCTGCACTTGATTCAATCATTGATACTACATTTTCTGGCAAATTGTAACACTTTTTAAATATATATTAAATCCATTCTGAATCTTGCGTACACTACTTTTATCAACAGTAATCTCACTAGACGTTTTGATTTATCTAGAGAAAATCAAAACTCGAGTGGGATTTAATTGACTATTACACGATTAGAAGAAAGTATATGAAGATTAGAAGTAACGAAGTACTCCAATACAATAAAATATTAATTAACTTACGAAAATACAACTGTCTTCAAATGTATTATTGTACCATCTCAACATTACAAATATTACGTTAGATGCATGCTAGATGGCAGTAGTGTCTTTATATAGACACTGTAATGATTACTATTCAATAAATCTTAATATTAAACAATCTCTGATACGTGACTATCCATAATATCATATAGCAGAAGTTCTTTTTATCCTCTCAGAGCAGAAGCTATAACATAACCTAACTAATATACACAAGTGTAAGAAAAGTTTTAATTAACGACGATGACAAAAAAAAATAAACATGAATAATTTTAAAAGGAATAATTATTGAATGTACAATTTTCAAATTTGAATGTGGTTGGTGGTTCAATTGATGTTATATTGGACGTGTGCGTAATAGAAGTGGAACTCGTTGATTTAGGCCTACATTGTGTATTCAACTTAGTCAGAATTTCAGAATGAATAATTTTAAAAGGAATAATTATTGAATGTACAATTTTCAAATTTGAATGTGGTTGGTGGTTCAATTGATGTTATATTGGACGTGTGCATAATAGAAGTGGAACTCGTTGATTTAGGCCTACATGGTGTATTCAACTTATTCAGGATTTCCGAATGGTGCTCTTCATTTATTTGTAAATCGGATTTCAGAAGATGCATAGGTATGATCAGTGATTTTTATTAATTCTTGTTCTTGAATGCCAATGCGAGTCATATTTGAAACTGCTGTGCATCGACTGGAGTGGTTTGTAATTTTATATATATTTTTGACGTCCAGACCAGCGCAGTTTCAAATGTTGGCAAACAAAGAAACAAATGCTAGGGACGCGATAAAATTAAACAAATGCTAGGGACGCGATAAAATTGTGCGATAAGCAGCCATGATTGGTTGAAATACGTCCTTTCGTACCGTTTTATTGGTCAAAAGTAGTATGACATAGTAAGAGTGTAATAGTCACTTGAATATAATTAATTGGTTAACTAGCGGACTTACTCGTATTAATTATGTAAGATTTGTGCGGCTTACAGCTGTTTCAGTGCTTCACGCACCATCCTCAGAGGCTACTAGATCTCGGCGTCATCTCGAACTTCTCTGCCTGTTATGTGGGTGTGTTTGATTGTTGAAAGGTGTTGAAGTGTGGAGTCAAATAGTGTGTGTGTACTGAAATTGATCTGTGTGTTGAGAATTTGATTGGAGCGTGTTTTAGTGTGTTTGTATATTTCGTATTATTCTATGTGTTGAGTTTTTGGT